>NC_056728.1:304152362-304322362 GCF_019279795.1 Protopterus annectens
AACTGTAGGGAAAAGAAGATAGTGGTGCAAAAATGTCCACCCACAACCATTTGCACCACAGTCACAGTAATATATCAGTACTCCAAATAAACTCTAGAGTAGACCAACTGTTTGAACAAACATATTCTGATTGCCAGTCATACACTACACTGACATATATATACTGGCCCAACTCACAGTGTACTGGGAATCCTGAGGTGTTGCAGGGAATTTCTCAGTCTGCCCCTACAAATATACACAACTTATAGACCACCAGCAGCCATAGCAGCATGCACAGTCAGATAGAAAAAGGATATATGACACTCACATCTGCCACTCTCCCTACTCAGTCCAACAAACATCTACACACAACACTGTTACACAATCTTGGCAGTCTGTTCACAATGGCCAGGCATACATAACTCTCATATGTGCAAATTTCCACAGAATGTTCAGGGTGTGAGACCATATTCATGGCCACTGCCACATACCACTTCCAGGAGTCTGCTAAGTCAATGGGATGATACCTGGAGTGCAGTCACTAAATAATGATATACCATACTTCTGAGCCTCTTACTGCAAGACATCTGGACAAAGCATGACACACTTGGGGGACAGGCGGACAGAAAGAGGGACATATTTTACAAACTGAAACAGTTGCTGGTGTCACAGGCTTTGTTGTAACATAACTTTCCTGAAGGATATGATGCCTTAAATACCAGTGGATGCCAAAAGTTGCTGACTACAATCCTCATATTATCCTACTGATTCCACAAAGACAGACTTTGTCTGAGGAACAGACCAAACATAACAGGCAACCCCCTGGGCAGTCTGTGGACACCAGGACAGTTGAGAGGTATGTCAGAGACATATCACTGTCAGACATTAAGTCACACAGAAATTGCATGTCCAGACAAACCCTGTTACTCTAGCAACCCTCTCTGTGTATAACAGCACTACTGACTTACAATCTGTACCCAATTCTGGAGCTTTTTCCTCTCATGTCATTGGGCTGTCTTCACATGTCCTGTCCTGAGAGGTATTCCCACCTACTGTCTGTGCAGCTGTAGCCCCCACACCTCCATAATGTCCTCCACACAGGTAAGGAAAAGGGGCAAGGCCCACATAAAGGATGTAATTACAGCACTGTGTTGCTATGGCATTGGCAAATGGAAAGAAAACACAGCTGCTCTGGATGCAAGTAGCAAGTGGGATACACTGATTAGTGCATAGGACATCACCTGCTCATGAGCAGTACCTACAAAAGGCAAGCTGCTGCCTATACAACACAGGTCTCAACCCATCTACAGAAAGACAGACTGCAACTGCACAGACCTAACCATTTGCATTGTTGTGAGGAAACTCTTCAGCACTATAACAGGTATGTCAATCATGTAAGCTTGTAATGGAATGCGGAAGGGGTGATGCAATGATGTCAAATGGGACATTAAACACTAGGCTGCAACAAGACCTGATAGATTCACATGCTGCTGTCTGGCACCTATGGCCATTCCTGCTTGCTCTGTCTACATTGACATGGAGCACATCTCTGGCTCCTGAGTCACCCGAGCAAAGGTCAGCTCATGTATAACTACTACTGGAGTGTCTGTTGTCCAATACTTACTGTGTCACTGCTAGGCCAGTTACCTGGGATGTTGTAATTATTCATATGTCACCTGTGAATGCTACCCTGATACATATGCTTGTCTTACAAATGTAAGAGACGTATATAGGGTATGTGCATACTACAGAACAAGTGCAGATCTATGTGTTGAATTGTATGTGATATACTGAGTCCATACCTGACAACTGTCCAGAGTTTTGCAGACTGACCACATGTCTGCCTCATATTTGTAGTCAATTCCTCAGACAGTTGTGTATTGTCTGGCACATCACTGGCAACCCATTAAAGACTGAAGTCATAACATATTATTATACATTTGATTGTCAGGTGTCATATCCTGCAGAGTAGACCTGTGAATGTGACACTGTCTTTGCTGGCAACTGTGTTTCAGCTATATTCATAAAGTGACACTATTTACTGGCTTTTCCCCACCATTGGTGTGTGCTTTTGTGATGATGTCTTGCTCTACCAGAAGCTAGGTATCGTACCATGAAATCCATGTCAGTGCAAGCATATCTTGGCCTGCAGCATAACGACATTTGTGCAGTCACTGACACCTGCTTTGTAGCTGTGGAGAGCACACCAACTATGCCAGATCACTCATCCCATCATATGTGTAGACCCCAAATGGAGGCCTGCAAAGCCACAGGAGGTGGAGTTTTGAACATTAGCATACATATACACACCTCCAGGCTGGCCAAACAGTATGACACACGGGTGACATCCTGAGTGCAAGTTAACAGTTGACAAAACCCCTACTCAAAGCTAGCTACAGGACTCCAACCATGACTATGGACACCCACCACACCTATTGGGACCTGCTAGAATCTGTCAGGATTCAATCATCTACCCTGCTCCTGGGTGACTTCAAATACCCAACCATAGTGTGCATGACCTGTGCCACCTGAACCTGAATGCACATAGATTCCTCAGCTTTGTCAATGGCAATACTGTTGATCAGCTGGTCAACACCCCCACAACAGGTGGAAATATCCTGTACCTGGTGCTAACCAACATGAGTAGCAACTGTAGTACTCCTACAGTGTCATCCTCCTTGGTAATATCTCACCACATAGCCATCACTGTTCAGGTCACCATTTCCCCTGCCCCCCTTTACAGTGTCAAACAGAATGAACTGTACACAAATAACTATAAATCCCTTCAGAGCAGGTAGAAGTAGCTGTACAGCCAACATCCCATTTGTTGAAACTAGCATCAGTGTCCAGGCCTACACCACAATACTATGTGGGCACCTACATAGCAGTATGGACTCACCAATACCTGACAGGACAACATCATCTCCCTCAAGGTAGGGTAAATCCCTGTGGTGGACAGCAGCAATACATAAATACCATAATAGGTGGAAACAATTGCTGGATGGGCCAAGAAGGAACAGATGCCTCACTGAAAGCAATGTCACCTTGGTCTGCACAAGCAAATAAGGTCACAGGTGATGTACCCTAAGGCTGTCTTTGAGTACAAATTGGACACATCCACCAAGGCCAATCACTAGGACTTCAACACATGTGTCTGCAATTCTAGAGGCAACACAAAAATCTGCTCTGTAGTGGTGGTCATTAACACCATATACACATATGGCATAGATATAGGCAACCGGCTGCAAACAGGTGAAGTGTAAACATCATCCCACTATCCCCCCATTGGTACACATGTGCATGTACAGCACCTGCCCTCCTCCCCTCATCATCAGGAAACAGGTCCATAATGCCCTCTAAAAGGAAACACACAGAGGTCTCCATAGGCCTGATACCATCCCTTGCTGCATCCTACATGAACACAGGCATGGGCTCTCAGATTCATTCTGCACTGTAGTCAACCACAGCCTGAGCACCGATGTCATCTCATCTGCACAGAAAACAGCCACTGTTATCCCTATACATAAAGGTAGAGCACTGACCCAGCCAATATTATGCACATCAGCCTAACTAGACTACTCTGCAAGGGCATGGAAGGCAATATCAAGGACATTATGAACAGGGACATCAGCAACATTGAAATGCCTGAGCCCACACCCCATGGTATTGTCAAAGGGAGATCAGGCCTGTTAAACCTGGTCAACCTCTCTAAAGTGGTCAACACACACACACAGGGACGAGGGGAAGATGGTGAGCAATGCCTACCTTCACCTAGCCCAGCCCTCTCACTCTAATCCACAGGCAGCCAGGATACATACGCCTTTAAGTTACTAATTGTTGCAAATTGTTTCTGTAGGCTACACACTAAAGTGCGCTAGCCGATTTACAGCATTTATAGCATTTACTGTCTGTTTTTTTCCTTGTCTCTGTAAAAAAACAAAAAAACAAAAAAAACAAAATCTCTTGTTTTCCCGCCTTACTGAACTAGAGTAGTCCAGTTTCAGAGTTGCTGATCCCTGGGCTTTGTTTTTAGTTCCTGTTAATGATCCATTGCCTTATTAGGGAGGAGGGAAGTTTCTTTGCTTACCAGTGGGAGTGGGAAGCACTGAGCAGCCTTTCTGTCCGATTTGGTGAAGTTTCAGCCAGAAACTAGTAGTCCATTGGTCGTTTTGGGCCAATTCCTAGCTCCTTTCAGCCCCCTGCTATAAAACACGCTAAACACGCGTTTTCCAGCTTGTACCAACTCAGCACAGATCCTCATAGTGGCCTGCAGAGTGATCCAAGCAGCAGAGAGCTAAAAGAGTGACTTTCTACCAGATATAAGTATTTTTTGTGGCTTTCCCACAGTTATTAAGCTAGCGACTGCATTTCCTGTTTTACTGCTACTTTAAGTGATTTCTGCATTTTACACTGTTTATTGCACTTTAAGTTACTAATTGTTGCAAATTGTTTCTGTAGGCTACACACTAAAGTGCGCTAGCCGATTTACAGCATTTATAGCATTTACTGTCTGTTTTTTCCTTGTCTCTGTAAAAAAACAAAAAATCTCTTGTTTTCCCACCTTACTGAACTAGAGTAGTCCAGTTTCAGAGTTGCTGATCCCTGGGCTTTGTTTTTAGTTCCTGTTACTGATCCATTGCCTTATTAGGGAGGAGGAAGTTTCTTTGCTTACCAGTGGGAGTGGGAAGCATTGAGCAGCCTTTCTGTCCGATTTGGTGAAGTTTCAGCCAGAAACTAGTAGTTCATTGGTCGTTTTGGGCCATTTCTAGCTCCTTTCAGCCCCTGCTATAAAACACGCTAAACACGCGTTTTCCAGCTTGTACCAACTCAGCACAGATCCTCGTGGTGGCCTGCAGAGTGATCCAAGCAGCAGAGAGCTAAAAGAGTGACTTTCTACCAGATATAAGTATTTTTGTGGCTTTCCACTGTTATTTAAGCTAGCGACTGCATTTCACCTGTTTTACTGCTACTTTAAGTGATTTCTGCATTTTACACTGTTTATTGCACTTTAAGTTACTAATTGTTGCAAATTGTTTCTGTAGGCTACACACTAAAGTGCGCTAGCCGATTTACAGCATTTATAGCATTTACTGTCTGTTTTTTTCCTTGTCTCTGTAATAAAACAAAAAAAATCTCTTGTTTTCCCGCCTTACTGAACTAGAGTAGTCCAGTTTCAGAGTTGCTGATCCCTGGGCTTTGTTTTTAGTTCCTGTTACTGATCCATTGCCTTATTAGGAAGGAGGGAAGTTTCTTTGCTTACCAGTGGGAGTGGGAAGCACTGAGCGGCCTTTTTGTCTGATTTGGTGAAGTTTCAGCCAGAAACTAGTAGTCCATTGGTTGTTTTGGGCCAATTCCTAGCTCCCTTCAGCCCCCTGCTATAAAACACGCTAAACGCGCGTAAGCGCGATTTAGCGCGGAGTTACCACTGTTGCACACAAGAGCAGTGGCGGTTAAACAAGGTTAAACTATTTGGGCCATCTAAATTCCACTCTTCCAATTTTCCCTTAGAACTACCTTCCTCGAGCTGTACTGCTGATCTAACCAGCATATCCTATAACTGAAAAGTTCATCTCTACTTGATTCCCAAGTAGACTATTCTCTATCTGTAAAGCCTAGCACTTACTCCTACAGTACTTGCACCTTGATAAAGCACTCTTATTATAGATAGTACCCCCCAGCCTAAAACCCACTTCCCCCGGAGTCCATTGAAAGTCTCTTTATCTACTACTTCTAGTATGTCGAGGGATCAGTTGCTAGTGTCCTCTCCAGCTCAACTGGTGAACCTGGGAATATTGAGGCAATGTTACAATTGCCTCATGTACACAGACAATCCTCTCCTTCTCCCACAAAACACAAATACATGCAAGAGATGCAACTATACGGCCAAACTGGAGGCTGAGCTCTCTCAACATAGGACTGGCAAGACCAGACAGGAGGAGAAGGTAACCACACACAATACATACCCAGTCACACATGGTACCATCACAACTTCAAATCATACACATACTCACACAAAGACATACTGAGGCTCTGATCAAAAATTTACCAAAACAGCAGAGGCCACCAAAGCAGACACCCAAACAACTACCACCTCACGACCCAACACATGCAACACATAGACCACACAGTCAGAGTGTCAAACAGTCACAGCCCTTAAGGCCAAACAAAATGCCAGACACACTTGTCATTGGTGATTCCATAGTCAGACACACTGGCGTCCGCTCACCAGACTGAGTAAAGAGAAGGTCACAGTAAGCTGCCTGTCGGGCGCTAGAATCCGCCACATAACGCAAGCACTCAGGTCTCTCAACAGCAGGTACATGTATGACTCAGTCATTGTCCACGCTGGTGTCAACGACCTGAGACGTACCTCCTTGGACTACATGAAAAGGGACATCGAGGAGCTCTCTGATTATGTAGCCCAGGCAGGTATGACCCTGACCTTGAGCAGTATCCTACCTTCACCTAGAATGATGCCACAATACAGTGATAAGATGATCAGCTTTAATAATTGGCTTAAATTCTGGTGTCATTCAAAGGGGATCCAATGTCTGTCTGCCTGGGATGACATGCTGGACAAGCCACGCTGCTTCAAGGGACAGCTTGCACCTGTCACCCTGGGCTTCCGGATATTGGCAAAGGCTCTTGCCACCCCATAGTGCCTTTTTAGGCAAGGCTCAAATTCTAAACCTACCACCCTAGAACACCAAAAGGAAAAAACTAAGGGTAATGCTGCTCAATGCCAGAAGTCTCAATCTCAAGATGCATGCACTCGAGGCCCTTCTCAATATGGAGAACATCGATGTCTGTGCTGTGACAGAAACCTGGTTCAAGGCTCCTGAGAGCACCCCAGCACTAACAGGTTTCACCTCATATCATGCCCGCCCCAAAATCCGGACAACACCAAGAAAGGAGGGGGTGTCCATATTCATAAAGGACACCCACACCTCAAGGTTGGTGGCAGCATGATGCATCGGAGACCATCCAGGTGCAATTAACCATAGGCAAGACTGCTCTGCAATTTGTAGCATGTTACAGGCCACCCTCTCAAACTCAGGAACCTCACATGGCCTTCCTGAAAACATTGGAGGATAAATGTATCTCCAAACACCATCATACTAGGTGACTTCAACTACCCTAATATAGACTGGGAACACTACTCAAGCCCGAACACTCTAACCCAAAGATTCCTGGAGTTCATAAACTCAAATGCCATGGAACAACTAGTCACCATCCCCACAAGAGGAGAAAACATACTTGATCTCATCATCACAAACATGGGATCAAAATGTTCAACACCGGAAGTATACCCCTCACTAGTGAGATCAGATCATAAACTAATCTCGCTGGAGGTCCTCATCCCGCCCCACCTGAAACAAAAAGACCACAGTGAAAAACTTCTCAAAAGCCGATTTCACACTTCTAAAAACTAGTGTGGTCTCCTTTAAGGCTCCTGAGCCAGTGGTAAACATTACTCAAACCGCTGAATCACTTACAAATGCCTTCTACCAGCACCTACAGGACTGCATGTATCAGGCAATCCCAAACAAAACTAAGACTCTCTGTACCAAAGGCAAGCGTCCAGTCTGGTGGACCCCAGCCATAAACAAGTTCTACAACAAAAGGAGGAAGCTACTACAAGATAGAGCAAAATTCTTGAAAGGTAAGACACCTTTGATCATTATAAGTAAAAAACTAAGAGCTCTCATAAAATCATCCAAGGCAAATTTTGAGAGAAAAATCGCCAAGGACTCTAAAGAGAATCATAAGGCCTTCTTTAGCTATGTTAGAAACCTAGGAGGAAACTCCCAGATATGCTCAGAATTAGTTCAAAATGATGTGAAAATTACTGAACCTACACACATTGCCAACATACTGGCTGACAGCTTCAGTGCAAACTCCCAAAGGAGAGATATCTATTCCAGAGGATTGTAGCCCCAAACATCTCCAACGCCCAGGTGAGAACTGCCCTCACTAAGGCAAAAACACAGCATCCATGGGACTGGATGGTGTCCCGCTGTGTGCTTCACGAACGCAACGAGGAATTAAACCCACAGTTAGGACAGCTGTTTAATCTTAGGCTCGTCTCAGGATCCGTACCCAAGGAGTGGGGCGCGGCGACTGTGGTCCCACGTCATAAGGGCGGTGCCTCCACAGACCCTGGAAATTACCGCCCCATTAGCTTGACAAGCCTTATCTGCAAAGCCATGGAGAGGATCATAATGTAACTCATAAATAAAGACATAGGAACTTGCAGACTTTGGATCCAACCCAGTTTGGCTTTGTCAAAGGCAGATCCTGCCTCTTAAACTTGGTTGACTTTTTGAGACTGTCACCAAGGCCATTGATGAGGAAAGGCAGTCCATACAGCCTACCTCGACCTGGCAAAGGCCTTCACACAATACCCCACTCAGGTATCATCGAAAAACTCATCAGCTTGAATGTAAACCCATACATCACAAGATGGGTTGCAAACTGGCTAAGTGACAGAACCCACAGGGTCAGAGTTGCTGGAGCCATGTCAGACTCAAAGCCTGTCACAAGTGGTGTCCCACAGGGCTCAGTCCTGGGTCCACTCTTGTTCGGCATCTACTTTTCTGAAGTACAAGCAAACACAGGAGGGTTATGGCTGACAAAGTTTGCAGATGACTGCAAACTGGGCGCCATAGTCAAAAACACATCTGACACAGATATCCTCCAGAAGGGCCTCACAGAAACGGATAACTGGTGCCAGAGCCATGGCCTGAAGTTAAGCGCCAAAAAATGCATAGTCATACCCTTCGGGAAAAACAAGGTTACCCCTAGCTACCATATAGATGGCAATCCACTGAGCACAGAAAAAGTCATCAGGGATCTGGGGACCCAGGTTGACAGTAGCCTTTCATTTGACACTCATGTTGCTAAAGTAGTTAGGAAAACCTTCTATATCGCCCACCTGATCATGAAGGGATTCACATCTAGATCAAGGGAGGTCATCGTCCCCCTGTACTCATCACTCATTAGACCTATGATTGAGTACAATGCCCCATTCGGAATGTATCTGACCAGACACCTGCTGCAGCTTGAAAGGCCCCAAAGTTCCTCACCAAAAGGATAAAGGGTCTCAAAAATATGTCTTATGCTGCCCGACTGAAAGAACTCCAGCTCTATTCAGTCTCATACCGCTTGCTCAGAGGTGACCTGTGCCTGACATATAAGGCCATGTCAAACCCAGATTTGATGAATATGCTTCACCTCAAAAAAATCTAGATCCCTCAGAACCACAAGGGCGGGAGACTTAAACCTTGACACGGTTATAAATAGAACGTGCTGGAGGGACAGATTCATCACCCAGAGACTCCCTATGCTGTGGAACAAAATCCCGGTACATGTGAGGCAGAGCACCTCTCTGGCCTTGTTCAAGAGGAATCTTGACCAATGGATGGGAGATTGCAGATATACCCCAGGGATTACTTCAGTGTCACTGCTTGACAGAGGCACAGCAAAATGATAGGCATAGTTTTTATTCAAACTAAAGGGGTGGCGAAAGCCACATAACTATGGGCTAGGCTTATAAATGCCCTTGGGCAGATAGCCTAGTATGAACCTATGAACCTATGAACCTATGAACCTTCATACCTAGCCACCAACCTGTAGGTTACCAGATGGGTAGCTAACTGGCCCAATGATAGTACCCACTCAGTCAAAGTAGTGAAACTCACCTCTAGTAGTAGATTCTTCCACAACGGTGTACCCCAAGGATCAATCTGGGAGCCTCTGCTGTTTGAGATATATGTATCTGAGGTACAGGACACAAGCAGTGATCTGTGGCTGACCAGGTGTACAGATGCTTGCAAGCTGGCCACTGTCTTACATTGCCCTACTGATGTGAGCATCCACCAAGAGTCGCTCACCCAATTACTGACTGATGCAAGAAGCATTACCACAAACTGAATGCCAGGAGAAGCATCATTCCTCCTGCTGTGGCAGATGCTATTCTAAGTATGACAGTAATAAGGTACTGAGCATGCAATCAGGTGTGAGGCAACTTGTGCACTGAAGTTGGTAGCAACCTGACAGTTTTCCATTGTGTGGGCACCATTCTACGGAAGGCCTTCTACATGTCCCACCTCACCAATATGGGTATATCATCCAGGAGCCAGGAGGCAACCACATCCCTGTACTCCACCCTTACCAGATGCACTACCAAGTACAATGGCTCCTTTGGCATGTACTTTGCCAAGCAAATGCAGCAGTTGCAGAGACAACAGAGGTTCCTGGCCAGGCAATTCCAGGGTCTGCAACACCAACCCTATACAGGTAGGTTGAAACCCCTATCCCTGTACTCAGTATCATACAGACAGATCATAAATGACCTGTGTTTAGCATACAAGGCCATGCCCAAACCAGCCTTGATGGCATTTCTGCATATCTGTAAGACATATTGCATTCACGCATTATGTACGCAAGGTTTTCACCTGGTCTGTGACATGTATAGTACTTGTTGGTGGGATAGTGTGGTGTCCCACACAATACACTCTCTGTAAAATATACTCCTTCCCCATGTCTAGCAGAGTATGTGTATAGCCCTCTGGAAGAGGAAACTGGACAACTGCATGGGAAATGGATGAGACACCCTTGGGATCCTGCGTGTGTCCCAGATGACAGGGAAAACAGGTGCTGGCTTGGAAGGGGCATGGGTGAAAGTCTGGGCTAGGCTTATGAGGACCTCAGGGCCAATATCCTGGTATCATCTTATGAGGCTATGCACCTAGTACTTTACATATGCCCTATATGTATTGCAGACTGTCCTGCAATGTTGTGTGAAATGAATCCCTGTGAGTCTGAACTGTGTATGTACTGCAGTGATTGTGTATAGTCCTGTCCCCTTATCAGTTATCATCACATATCGTTACACCTTGTCAGTGTGTGTGGTCTGTATAGCATTATTTCAGCTCTTACAGTACGTGCATATGCACTGGTGACACTGTATAGCTCACTCCAATAGCCTTGGTCTTGCCCACAATTACCATTCTGCTACTGGGCCTATCACAGTAGGATTTGTCACCCTTTGTTTTGAGCCAGACAGTAGCATTGATAGAGATGGACTGTGGCAGGCAGAACTACCATAAGGTCCCCACGAAGGGCCCAAAGGTGTCACAGCTGTGCCAGACTGTACCAGGAGTGCGTGTGTGCATGTGTGTGTGTGTGTGTGTGTGTGTGTGTGTGTGTGTGTGTGCGTGTGTGTGTGTGTATATGTGTGTGTGTGTGTGTGCGTGTGTGTGCATGTGTGTACCAGCCAACCTTATAGTCCACTTATTAATTTACATATGTTGTCTTCTCCTCACAGGTGGCAATGGGGGTCATGGTCCCTACTGCATGGAACCTGACGTCAGTGTCTCTGTGGACTCTGACAATGGTGATAGTCATAGTGAGGCACAAGTAGTGTTGTCAGGGGCTGAATCAGTGCCATTGGTTGGCATCCCACTGTTGTCCACAACATCCCCACACACAGTCACAATGCCCACACATACCCAGTCCCCAGTGGCCACAGATAATGGAACAGGCTAGTGTGGTGACTGTGGCAAGTGTGAGTGTAGACACTTGCCATAGACAGAGTGCAGGCGAAGTCCCACACAGTACCACCAGCAATAATGAAGGGGGGGTGATGTCCACACCACAGCAGGCCATGGGCATGTGGTCCTGGCCGGTTCCCATCAGGGACATGGATCCAGCAGACAGAAGTCACCATTGGGGAGTAGTACTGCATCTGGCCTTGGGCCTGGTGGTGCCAGTGAGACCCCTGGCAGGACTAGTTCATGTGTCCATCGCTGGAGACAACTGTATACCCTGCCATGTAAGGTCCACAGCTATCCAACATAGCCCTGTGTAGGCAACTACTTGGTATGACTGTGTGCACACAAACACACACATCACCATCACAACCAGATCACCTCCAGACAACACACACACCACCTCTGCATGGCCCATTCATAGAACACCCATCCAAACATACACACATGATGTCAACTGTATGGCCCAACCTAGGCTTCCCACAAAGCCACACAACACCCTGTGCATATGATGATACCTGTGCCACATCTCTATCATCCATACCACCAATGTAGAGACATGCTAGTATGGTTCTGATGCACAGTGTGACTGAAGTACAGTTTAGCTATGTAATGCTGTGTAAGGTGCTGTCAGCTGTCATTTGTAATGGGTACACTTCAGAGTGTGTCTACCTTTTCAGCCATGATGAATTATTGGTGTTAGTAATGCTGACTGACTGCAGTCTCAGATGCTGTAGTCTGTTTGTGTTCTAGGTGTCTGTGTGTCAGCAGGATGTGGCCCTGCGGAACTTGCCAGTGAGGGGTATGGCAAAGTCGTAATACATCAACCATGTCATAGCTGAGGTGCAGCTGTATATGTACACATTTACCAGGTCTGTGTAACAGTTATTGCATGTGCCACAGAGCTTATAAGGCTGAGGGGTGTATACAGGTATATCTATTGTGGTTGACATCAGCAGCTCTTGTAAAGTGGACAATGGTAAGTGTAGTGGGTGGAATACACCTCAGATTGGTAAAATCCACACCCTCAGATGATATTGTGCTGACCAAACACACAAAGAATACTGTTCCCACACACACAGTCTCACACACGCAGTCTCACACACGCACACGCACACGCACACACACACACACACACACACACACACACACGCACACACACACACACAGGATCACAGTTGCCAGTGATGGGTTAGGAACCCCTACCCATCTACTTAGTGGTAGTATAGTGTTATGTGGTTATCACAGGTGGCACAGAACTAATAGTGTGATGAGTGTTCCAAGGTACCTGTAAAGTGAATAACATCACATGCCCTTGTGAGGTATGGCAATGGTGGGTGTACTGGGTGGGAAAGGATTCATAATACTGTCACCTATGAGTCTACACACTCACAAGCACTGCTATACACATCAATGCACACACACACACACACACATTTGTCAGTACTGACATGAGCAGCTCTGCCAATCATGTTATTCATTCCATACTGTTACAAAGCTGTTTCAAATGGCATGGGGCATATAGGGTTGAAGAGTGTCTACAGATACATCTACAGTACATGTAAACAGTGGGCTTTGTAAAGTGGACCTTGGGATGTGTACTGGGAGTACCATGGCCTAAAATTGTAAACCACGGCCACCCAATGGATATAGTTCTCATTCAACCACACACACAAAATACTGTTCCCACACACACACACACACACACACACACACACACACACACACACACACACACACACACACACACACACACACACACACTTGCTAGGACTGAGATTAGAATCCCTACCTATCTAGTTATTGTTATTACAGTGTTATGCATTTATTGCATGCGCCACAATGCTTACAGGGTGAAGAGTGTCCCAAGGTAATTTTAAGGTGAACATCACCAGGCCTTATAAAGTATCTCAATGGGAGATTTACTGGGTGAGAATGGACTCAAAATACTTTAACCTACAGTTATACATACTTACAGACACAAATACACTCATACACACATTTGCCAGGACTGAGATTAGCAGCCCTGCCCATCTTGTTAGTCAGTTCATACTGTTACATAGTTCCTACACATAGCACAGTGCTTATTGGGCTGAAGAGTGTCAACAGATACCTCTACGGTTGATGAAGGCAGCGGACCTTGTAAAGTGGACCTCGGAACATGTGCTGGGAGTACCACAGCCTAAAAATATAACCCCCCCAATGGATTAGTTCTCACTCAAACACATACATAGAATACAGTTTACACACACACACATGCACATTTGTCAGGACTGAGATTAAAACCTCTACCTATCTAGTTATTACTACTACCGTGTTATACATTTATTGCATATGCCACAGAGCTTATAGAGGGCAGATTGTCTCACAATTCTATTAAGGTGAACAACATCACCAGGCCCTGTAAAGTATGGCAATGGGAAGTGTACTGAGAGAGTAAGGCCTCAAAATGCTGTATCCTACAAATATATACACTTACAAACACTTACACACATTCTCATATTTGCCAGGACTCAAATGAGAACTCCTACCTATTTAGTTATTTTACTGTAGTGTTATGTAGGTACTGCACACACCACAGGGCTTGTAGGGTGAAGAGTGTCCCGAGGTATCTGTAAAGGGAATAACATCACCATCCCTTGTAATGTATAGCAATGGGAGGTGTACTAGGTGAGAAGGGCCTCAAACTACTTTCACCTACATGTTTACACACTCGTAAATATTTTTATATCTGCTAATGCACACTCATGTATGCCAGTACTGAGATCCATAAGTTCATAGGTTCATATGTGTGTTCTAGGTGAATAGCCATGGAGCCTTTACAAGCCTAGCCCACAGGATTACCCTGACAACATGCCACCTGATGTTACTCCCCAGTGTGTCTATTGAGTATAGCCACTGGAGTGATCCCTGGGGTGAGATTTCTATTCCCCATTCACTCATCCAGATTTTTCTTGAAGAGGGCCAGTGAGGTGCTCTGCTTGACATGTATGTGGTCTATTCCATAGTGTAACTAGTCTCTGGGTTATGAACCTATCCCTCCAGCATCTTCTGTTTATTGCAGAAATGGGGTTGAGGTCTCTAGGGCATGTGGTTCGGATGGATTGGGTTTCTTTAGATGTAGCATGCCAAACAGAGCTGGGTCACACATGGCTTTGTAAGTCAAGCAGAGATTGCCTCTAAATAGCCAATATGAGGCAGAGAATAATTGGAGTTATTGCAGTCTGTCCATATAAGACAAGTGTTTAAGGCCTAGGATCCTCTTTGTGAGGTACTTTTGCAGCCTCTCCAGTTGTTGCAGGTGTTTAATGTGGAACATGCCAAATGGCCCATTGTACTCAATGATTGGCCTAATGAGGGAAGAGTAGAGGGAGACAATGACCTCTTTCTTCCTGGATGCAACACCCTTAGTAATGAGATGTGCCACATAGAATGACTTTCTGACCACAGTGGCACTGTGGTGGTCAACAGAGAGGTCACTGTCAACCTGTGTTCCCAGTTTTCATATATTGACATATGTGTTCAGTGGACTACTATCGATGTGGGGATTCATGGGAACCAAGGTGTTCCCAAAGGGGATGGCAACACATTTTCTGGCATTGAGCTTAAGTCCAGGGTTCTGACAACATTTGTAGGTCTCAGTGAGGCCTTTCTGCAGGATGTCAACATCACTTGGGGAGGTAATAATAGCACCCACCTTGCAGTCATCTGCAAACAATGTCAGCCAGAATTTCTTCATGTTGGGCTGGACTTCAGAGTGTAGATACTGAACAGAAGGGGACCCAGGACCAGACCCTGTGGTACTCCACTCGTGACTGGTCGGCAGTCTGACATGGAGTCTGCTGCTTTCACACTGTGGATTCTATCTGTGAGCCTGTTTGCAATCCACCTAGTGCTATAGGTGTTGATGCCTAGCTGAGTGTGTTTGTCTATGATTCCTGAGTGGGGAATGGTATCAAAGGATTAGAAGCCCCACCTATCTTATTTATTCCATACTATTACATAGTTATTTCACTTGGCACAGAGCTTATAGCGCTTCAGAGTGTCTACAGCTACCTCTACAGTGGATTACAACAGTGGGCCTTGTAAAGTGGATACTGGGACATGTACTGGGTGGCCACAACAAACATTTGCAAAACCCACCCCCAATGGACATTGTTCCCAACCAAACACACATTTGTCAGGACTGAGATTAGAACCTCTACCGATTTAGTTATTGCTTCTATAGTATTATGCATTTATTGCATGCACCACAGAGCATGTAGGGTGAAGGGTGTCCCAAGGTACTTTTAAGGTGAGGAACATCACAAGCCCTTGTAAAGTATGGCAATGGGAGATGTACTTGGTGAAAAAGGCCACAAAGTACTTTAACCAAAAGATATACACACTTATAAACACAAGCATGCTCACATACACATTTGCCTGGACTAAGATTAGAACCCCTACCTAGCTAGCTATTTGTACTATAGTGTTACATAGTTATCACATGCGCCACAGAGCTAATAGGGCTAAGTGTTGCTCAAAATTACTTATAAGGTGACTGACATCAGCAGGACTGCTAAAGTAGGGCAATGGAAATTGTACAGGGTGAGAATCAGCTCAAAATCTTTAAACTACAGCAAACATAATTTTACATTTGCTAGGACTGAGTTTAGAACCCCTACCTAACCAGTTACTTGTACTATAGTGTTATGTAGTTATCACATGTGCCACAGAGCTTATAAGGCTGAGGGCTGCCCAAATATACTTATAAGGTGACTGACATCAGCAGGACTGCTAAAGTAGGGAAATGGGAAGTGTACTTGGTGTGAATGGGCACAAAATCTTTAACCTACAAACACACACCATTACTTTTGCCAAGACTGAGTTTAGAACCCCTACCTTACTAGTTACTGTTATTATAGTATTACTCAGTTATTGCACATACCAAAGAGCTTATAAGGCTGAGGACTGCCTAAAAGTACTTCTAAGGTGACTGATATCAGCACAACTGCTAAAGTAGGGCAGTGCAAAGTGTACTGGGTATGAATGGGCTCAAAATCTTTAACCTACAAACAAACACACTTATACATTTGCCAGGACTGAGATTAGAACCCCTACCTCACTAGTTATTTGTACTATAGTGGTATGCAGCTAAGGCATGTGCCACAGAGCTTACAGGGCTGAAGGTTGCCCAAAGGTACTTCTAAGGTGACTGACATCAACAGGACTGCTAAAGTAGGACAATGGGAAGTGTACTGGGTGGGAAAGGACTAAAACACTTATGCCTACACCCCCCAAACCCCCACTTACATGTACCAGGACTGTGATTAAAACCCCTACCAATTTAGTTATTCACATTATAGTGTTACACAGTTATCACATGTGCTATAGAGCTTACAGGTCAGAAGCCACTCTAAAGGTACTTCTAAGGTGAATGACATCAGCAGATCTTGTAAATTAGGGCAATGGGAAGTGTACTGGGTGGGTAAGGCATCATGTTACTTAGACTTACAGACACACACACACACACACACACACACACACACACACACACACACACACACACACACACACAAAGGTAGGTGATGTGATATTACAACCCCCACCTCAGTACCATCAGACAATGATTCTCATCTTCATGCTGGAATGTGCCAGTGGTTACAACTGGTATGCAACTGTCTGCAGAAGGATATTACTCTCTGCTATTGAGGGTATACCTGTGTATGACTCCCTCTGTGTGTGTGTGTATCCCTGTGTGTCTCACTCTATGACTATCTGTCTCTCTCTTCTCCATGTCTGTGTGTGTGTATGCTTGACATATTGTAATATGTGGCCCATATGTATGTGTGTGTATCACACACAATCGATGCAGATATACCACATATGGGCCACCTACGGCTGGCTGTGGGTAATCCTGTCTGATGGGTGTGTGTGGAGACCATTAGGTGTACCTAGCTATGTGTATGCACAATACAGATATATATAGTCTGTTGTGGTTTCAGACATGGGCTTTATTTCCCTAAGTGTAGGAGCATGCCCAGTATGACCTTCTATAGTAAGTGTGGGAATCCATTCCAGGAATAGTTGTAACTCCAGTCCAGGGTGTTGTGTGCTACAGCCATACCTTGCAACCTGTTTGTGCAAGATATCTGGCGATAGGCTGCCAATATGAGGAAACAATATCCATAGCATAGGGGGATACTGTAACTATAGCTCTTATTAATGTATGAGTTGCTTGAGTTACAGGGTGTGTTGTAGCAGACATTTTCTGACTTATGTAATGTTTGACACTTTAATGTATTGTGTCATTGCCTACTGACAGATATCATCAGATCATTACAGTTATTTACCAGAGAAATACAAGATGGATGATGCACAGACCAATATTAAGAGGCAAAGGCTAGACCTTTTTGCACAATCCAGCCAGTTGGGAGGTGTGGCTACAGCCGATTGGCTGATGAAGCTGTGTGAAAGGTCCAGAACCTTGGTGATACACACTGGCTGGGGATCTCTTGGTTGTGCGGTATTCTTCTTACCTGAAAAGTCATATCCTGGTGTTACCATACCTCTCTCCTGTACAGATTCCCACAGATTATCCAGATTCATGCCTCACATATCTGGTCAGTTTCCCTTCACATTGTAGTTTTCTAGCAAGTTTGTTGCAAATCACTCAGGGCTGTAGTCAGGGAATAATGAACCAACATTAGAGTTTCAGACTTCACACCCTTCATGACATCCATGTTACTACACGCCCCCTCTGTTATTCTATCACCTTTCTAACATTATGAAAGCATTATTTCAAAAATGTCCCTATAGTTGGGCCTTTATCCCACCAGTATATATGGCTTTGTCCAGATTTCTTGCTCTCCAAGGTAGAGAGGTATGCTACTAGCATTTAGTGGCATGGCCTTTCATTTGCATTTTTGTTGACTGTGTTATGTTGGTAGTATGGACCCCATGACATTCCCCACAATGCCACTATGGGTGAGGCATGGGCCTTTGCCAGAGGCCTGTAGGCCATGTGAGACTGATGCAGGCCATCTGTAGCAAGGCAGTGCATTTGTCACTCATATGTTCCCAGACTGCCAGGCAGTGGATCCCCCTGAGGTGACAATGGCAAGTGAGTCAGGTATTACTGACAATCACTTTCTGTTCGTATTGATCCATCACTCTGAGTAACAGCAGGATGCTGCTTATTGCTAGGGACATACCTGCATGAGTCGCATATTCAGCATGCTGCATCATGTCTGTCTTTCTATAGTCCATGAGGTACTTCTGACATCATTCATACCGCCATGGACCAGGCTAGTGTGATACCTTTACCTTTTATGGGGTGACCTGAGTGCATGTGTGATATGGCAGATTATGGCACCTGCCAAACAAGTAATCGTGACTTTCTCCTTACCCTGCCTGGTGTGTGGTACATCTGTGTGTCTCATAGTGGAGTCCTCTATGAGTAATATGTTGTGTGTATGGTAAGGCCTTAGTGTTTGCAGGACATGGTGTGTGGAGTATGTGTGGTCTGTGGTGTGTAGGTTTGGGAAGTTCTCGTGTGTTTTTGCCTCTGTGGTGTCCTTTACTTGGGGTTTGATTTGTTTTGGATCTCCACTTATGTGGGTGTGTGTTGTGTATTTGCAGGTGATGCTTACTGACTCCATACACTGCAGGGCACCTATGTTACTGCAAAATGTGTTCTGGTGTGCACATTCTCCATTTGTCTGACCAGTGTTTCCCCTCCCCCTTCTGTGTGTCTCTTTACCTTTCTGTAGTCCAGCCACAGACTTTGCCCACAGTGGCTGCTGTTATGTATTTGTAGTTCTGGTGTGAGCATGGTCAATTCCATAACATCACACACAAGGTTATGGACTACACACCTCTAAGTATACCTATTTGGCAGGTTTTCCATCATTGCACCACTACATCTGTTAGGGTCCTTAGACAGTTTGTGTTACTATGTTATTACGCAGCTACATGTTGGCTTAGCTGTCAAACTTAAAACTGACTCTGACATCTGGACAGGCCCACATATGGCAGTCAGACGAAGGCCCACACATGGGGACAGGGTGTTGATACTATTCTGCCATACATAGACAGTTGGGGGACAAGTTTGTTACTTGCTTGCTTTTTGTTATGGGTGTATCATCTGCTTCTCCACTGTCTGCCAGTGATGTTTTGACATGACCTTTTCTTGTTTTGCAAATACTGTGCAGGTGAATACAATGTTAGGACAAGCAGAACAGATATACAAGGCATACTTGTGTTCCTTCTGTGACAACCTGCCATTCCAGGGGTATGGCTGTTGGCCAGTGACATGTTGTCAGTGTTGACACAGTAAGGTGGCAGCCTTTTATGACCTGCCAGTACACTGACCTTCAGGTACCTGCTGTGCTACTAGGCACCATACCAGTCTATGTATGAGAACTAGACATCTGGGCAAAGCCATAAGTAATTAGGTGACAAAGGCCTAAATATAGGGACCATTTTAACTATTGGCCTTACAAACCTAGAAGGGTGATACAATAACATATTTTGCATTAGCATACATTTTCTATAGGGTATGAAGTCTGAGACACTACAATCTGTCATTATTTTCTGACTTTAGACTTTCATGATTTGCCATTGATTTGTCACACAACCACTATTTCATGATAAAGACACCACAGATATGATGCAAACCTCTGTACATTCTGCAAAAGGCAGTACAATTGGGAGGTATGGTGGGTAATCTGTAGGTTACTCCGAACTGTACCCCTAGAAGGCATTTATTGCCGAAGAGCTAGAGAATTGTGAGATTTGTTCTACATGTTTTATTAAACTCACTTCCACCTGGTTCAGTTTTCTATTTGGACTTGGCCTTTCTTGTTGTGTTATATAGTTTCATGTTATCTCAGTTGTATTTTACTCCGACCTGTGTACTATTCATATGTGTGGCCCCCTGTCCATGACCTGTCCAGCTTACCAGCAGTAATGGATATTGACATCTGGACAGTGTGTACAACTCCCACTGTAGGTGTAGCTGATATGCAAAATAGTTGCCACTGTGATTCTTGGAACATGGCCCTGTCTACCACAGTACTGTATCTAGGCCACTAAGACACAACAGCCAGGAATAAGTGCTGGCCACATCCTGACAGTATTTCCCACACATATACATAAATTATTGACTCCTGCATATTGTGGAAATACAACAAGTTATCATCTTGATTGAGACAGCCCTGGCAATGTGTACTCTGCTGCTATTACCCTACAAACGTACATGTTACTGCATATTTATGGGAATATGGGTGTGGGGGGGGGCACCTGTCAATGGTACACATTTGCAGATACTGTGCTAATATTGGCTTTACATTTTGGTTCCATTTAGCATAGTATTGTGCCCTGTCTTGGAGAATAGAGGCATATCACTAGAGACCACAGGTTAGATTGTAAAGGTATACAATTGGGTTTTAGACTTCTTATCCTTCAGAGCCTTACTGCAACTGCAAGGTCTGCTGTAATATCACTGTGTCTGTTTGTAAGGGGGTATTCCATAATTTACACCATTTGTGGGCCTTTGCCAGACATTCCTTTATGCTGGGTCAGTCTGAGGGGTGAGTATGGGATCCTTACATTGGCATCCATGCATGTGACCTACGACCCACTTAGTTGGCCGCCTGCATATACTGCAATGGTATTTGTCACCTTGGATAATACTGCATAGTGTGGGGATGCCAATATTGGGCAGATATTTCCTGGTGTCCCACATAGCTGCCAGTTGACTGCTGCTACTACAGTAGGCCAACCCATTCCCTTGCATGCATGCAGCAATACCATAGATATGCTACTGGAACATACTACTCCATTCATTTATTGTTTAAAAGACTCACTTACCTTGTGCCTGTGGCAGTTGTGGTGACAGTGGATAAAGGCTAAATCTGTCAGATGCATGCAGTACACTGCCTATACACCAAAAGCTACAGGTAGTGTGATGCGTGTGGCATCCATTTTACAGTGTGTGCAAATCAGAGAGAGGTATCAGTCCCTGGGTCTGTACAGAGTCAGTGTGTGTGTTATGTGTTGCCTCTTTGCCAAGTCCTGGGCATACTGGGCACTCTTCCAGCTGCCTACAGGAGCAGGCTCAGGGGCTTCCTCCTCCAAGTCCCTCTGTCCCTGTGGGGACCTTGACAATGGTAGGGGACTGTGTGGCCCTTTCCCGTGCTGTTCCTGCTGCAGCTGTTTCTGCAGGATCATATTATGTAGCATGGCACATGCTATGAACATGTGTGCACCTTGATGGGACTGCTGCATATCCACAAGTCAAGTTCCACTCGAGTAATCTGCATGCGCAGCTTCAACCTGGTCTGTGACATCAACAAGATTTGTTGGGACAGATTTGTGTCCCAGAGACCCCCATCTATGGAATAGACTCCCCCTCCACGTCAAGCAGAGCACCTCTTTACCCCTTTTTAAGTGCAACTTGGATAACTGGATGGGAAACAGAAAATATACCCCTGGGATTCCACCCATTTCCCTGTTGGACAGGGACATTGGGTGCTGATTTTTTTAAACATGGGCTAAACTCTAGGCTAGACTTATAAAGGCCTCACGGCCAATAGCTTAGTAACTTCCTATGATCCTATGATCCTATGTTGCTGGAGAGTACTGCAAGGCTCCACCAGATATGTCAAGGCAGTGGAACCATGACTTGAGCATCCCAAACACACGCTCTATAATGATCCTGGTTTGTATGTGTGCCTCATTATGGCATTCTTGATTGGGTGTGTGTGCATTTCTGATGGGTGTCATCATCCACGGCTCCAGTGCATAGCCAGCATCCCTCACCAGATGGCCATACATATTGTCCCCACTGGCAAATGCCTGGTGCAGCTGTGATGAATGCCGGATGTGGGAGTCATGATAGCTTCCAGGGCTACCAGTATACACATTCATGATAATCCCCTGGGCATTGCACATAACCTGACAGTTGATAGAGGGGAAAACCTTGTGGCTGGTGGTGCTTTGATGTGGAGGGGCATGCAATCTATCGCACCCAGTACCTTTGCATACTCTGCTACACGGTGGAAGAGACGCATATTGCTGGTCCTCTCCTCATGGGTGTTGGGGGAAGTAAATGTGCTCAGCAGCATGTGGTAGCATGACATCCAGGAACTGGTGGAGTACCCTGGATGCAAATGCCTGTGAGACTCACATCATGTCCTTAGTAGATCTTTGGAAAGTACCTGTAGCTAGTATTCTTAAGGCTACACGTGCCTTGGTATCCACTGGCATGGGTTCCCCTCTGTTGGCTCTGGGTCTGAGTTGAGGCCAGCACAGCTCGATGATTTGCTGAAGTATGTCTCTGTCCACCCTGTAGCACTCTACTATCTTCAGATAATGTAGCCCCTGGTAGGTTACCCTAGGTCTGAACACTCTTCTCCTCCTCCTCAGTCTGGGGCGGTTGTCAGCATTATCCTCCTCACTACCCGCAGCCTCTAGCACATAGTGATAGATCAAAGCAACAGCAGCCCCTAACACTTTTTTTATTACAATTCCCCTGCATGTGTACACCAACAGTGCAGGGTTTATAGGAAAACCAGACTGAAAGGTGTTTGCACAGTTTATGCTGTTCTGCTGCAGATGCTGCCTGTATGATTGGCTGGCTATGATACATTCCACCTGTTTGCTATTTTATTTGTACTTGATTGCTTTTATTCTGCTATTTGCCTTTTTTTCTCTTTTCCATTCCCATTTCCACCCCTTTTAATCCCAGAGGTGCACTGTGCAAACCAGGTGCCCAAATGTAAACAGTCCTGCTATTTCCTTTTTTTTTTTTTGTTTTAGACCCGGTGCGTGTCTTGCATTCCCATTTAGCTAAGGTAAACAATGAGAAATGGCCCTCTCCTGGAAATGAACACACTCTTCATTTCATGGAATAAGTCAATACACCCTCAGACTCATACCCTTGCTTAGCTGTGCTTAGCTAAGCTCAATTGTGAGCCGTGGAACTCCAATGTACTTACACCAAGCATGACACACCCCCTTTTTATGTCAGCTGCTTCTTCTGCTTACACCATTGCCTTATAGCTCCTACATGGTTAGGTGCAGCCAGAGAATGGTCTCCCCTTTAGTGATTCAGTAAAATTTGTTCATTTGCATACCCCACTGCATTAGTCCCTTGTTACACCACTACACCACAGCCTTCCTCCTTAGCAACCAGTGTTACCTGTTATTGTTTTGATTCTCCATGTGATGGACTATAATGGCAAAATGCAAATTTCACTAAAAATTGCCTTTTCACATTTTTTTTTTATTTTCGGGCGAGATCCCATGTGTGCGCCGCTCCCCTATGCTTAAACGGCTGAGATCAGCCAAAAAAAAAATCTTTGATTTTTATAATTTTGCAACACTTTTCCATGCCAATGGCCATGTATTTGGCCATTGGCATGCCCAAGGGATATAATATATGCTTTACTTTGAGCTGTCATGCCTCTGTTTTGATTTTTGCAGAAATGTATTCAGTTAATAGCTGAATACATTTCTGCACCTCACACTATTCCCGCACAGATGCCTACCTGCTTACTGAATCACTAATTCACCTCATTTGCATGGTTTTCACCAGCAAATGAGGTAATTAATATTATTCAGTGGTGTCTGTGCAGGAATAGTGCTGCCAGGCTCGTCCACATCCCGAGGCTTGTTTACTGGATTGCTTTGCAGCCATATTCCATGCAGGGGCAGCTGCACTATTCTTACACTCCGTGTAAGCTTTATTGAATCCCAGGGTATATTATTAACTAAGAATATTCAAAAAGACTATGCACAGCACAAGAATAAGAATTATGTAGTCACTGATACACGATATTATTAATTAAAAATAGTATGTACAGTCACTGATACACCATCTCATTCACTAAGAATAGTCAAAAAGATTATAGACAGTGAAAGCATAAATATTATGTACAGTCACTGATACACTGTTTCATTAACTAAAAATAGTCAATAAGAGTATACACAGCACAAGAAAGAGTATTATGTACAGTTACTGATCCGTTGTATTATTAACAAAGAATAGTCAACAAGAACATATATAGCACAAGAACGAATATTATCTATAGTCACTGATACACTGTATTATAAAAATAGTCAACAAGATGATATACAGCTTAAGAATAAATATTATGTACAGTCACTGATACACTGTATCAATAACTAAGAATAGTCAACAGAGCATATACAGAGCAAGAATAAATATGTACATTCACTGATACACTGTATTATTAACTAAGAATAGTCAACAACAGTATATAAAGCGCAAGAATAAATATTATATACAGCTCATGGCACACTGTATTGTCAACAGAGAGCACTAGAAAAAGTACTGTGAAGAAGGACTTGGGAGATGTTAGACATCGTGGAAAAACAGTTTTTTATATAATATTTGACAGCAGTATTTGCATATTTACAGTATTGTAATATTGCAGTTAAGATAGTGGAATAAAATAGGATGTTTTCAGAAAAACACTAGTAAATTTTCAAAGAATTAAGTGTTACAACCCAGTGTTGAGGAAACACTAACAGGTACAGTTTTCCTAAAAGGGCTCCATAAGCTAGGATTTGACTACCTTATGTTCACTGAGGAACCTGGTTTCACTAGGAATATGGTTCAGACTGGCTGGGCTACATTTGCAAAAGGCCTTCTCTCTTACAGTTGTTTTAAATTGTAGCCTTTCTAGTCCAAGAGTAGCTCTTAGGCTGTAATTTAGCTCCCTGGTAAAAAGGGTTCATTTCAGGGATGGACAATGACCTAAATTAATCAGTTTGAATGTAAGCGTACTTAGAGACAAGATTGCTCTGCTCTCAACAGATAGCCTTCTGTTTTTTTAATAGAATTTCACATTGCTAGACTTGGTTGTCAGCAAGCAAAACACATCTCTTGACCTTGTTTTCTGTAAGAGGAAGTTTTTGAGTATTACATTCTGACTGGAGGCAGAACAGAAGGAAGGCATATTTAAGGTTTTTTATTAATACATTTTAGTGACCATGTTGTATGCAATAGGAGACAGTAGGTGAGATATTCTGGTGCAGTGTTTTACTTGGGACAAAGCATTGCTAATGTTTTTTTTTTCCACTATGAATGGAGAATGATAAATATTCATCTAAAAGTACACTAAGATAGTATTGCTCAGTTTCAATTGGGTGGTGTTAAGTTATTTTTAAGAGAGATACGTGGGAATGCTTTATGTTTTTGAGTGGTACCAAACAGTAGGATACCAGACTGGTTGCCATTGATTAGTTTATTTTATATCTATCTATCTACACACACACACACACACACACACACACACACACACACACACAGTGTATATATATATATATATATATATATATATATATATATATATATATATATATATATATATATATATATATATATAGTTTTTAAAATTTGCCTATAATAAAGATCCAAGCTAAGAAGTAGTAATCACAGCTACCCCCACCTCTAATGAAAAGAACACACATATATATATATATATATATATATATATATATATATATATATATATATAAAGCTGAAGTGTGTCCTGCATTAAAGACAATTACTGTGTCACATACATATACATATACATATACATATAGATAGATCAATATCTATATCTAATCTTATATCTCTATCTATCTTTCTATCTATCTATCTATCTATCTATCTATCTATCTATCTATCTATATCTATTGATCTATCTAGCAACCTGTCTATCTATATAGATGGGTCTATGTCATTTGACTGAAAATTCATTTGACTGAATTACAATTGACAGTAAAGTGTGAAAGTCTATAGACAGTGTGTGATGGCATTATTTCTGATCATAGGGAAGTGAGTCTAAATGAGTATATGTGGATCGACAATGGCTATCATAATTTCATACTCCCAGATTTGTAGGTATTTGTCTATGTGCAAAGGCACTGATTCACTGTGTGTGGTGTTTTTTTCTTTTCTCCATATTTGTTTGACTATGGAGTTAGTATATGCAGCTAAGTGGGGGCATATCACCCTACTTTAGAGGGGTGCAGTGGGACTTTTCTCCTTGCAAAAGAACATTTTTACAGTATGTCTGTTACATATAATGTTTTCTATCAGTTGTGATTCAGTCAAATGCTCTTTCAAGTCAATCCGTCAATTGCATTTAGTGATTTCTGTTTCAGTCAAATAAGTTTTTGATCAAATGGCATACAAATGTGTGTGTGTGTGTGTGTGTGTGTGTGTGTGTATGAATACATATGTGTGTGTGTGTGTGTGTGTGTGTGTGTGTGTGTGTGTGTGTGTATGTGTCTATGTTTATGAATACATATGTGTGTGTGTGTGTGTGTGTGTGTGTGTGTGTGTGTGTGTGTGTGTGTGTGTGTGTGTGTGTGTGTGTATGTTTATGAATGCAGGTCTACTTCAGAAGACTGACAAACCAAAACACTTAAAATTCAAAATACTGAACACATTTTTAATGTAGGGGGCAAGCCCCCCTGCACCCCTCATGTGTGTGAGGGTGAGGCTGTATCCCCCCACACTCCCTGCTAACTATATATACCAACTCCAAGATCACACAACAGTGGAGAAGCGGCACATTCCATCATTCTGTATTTTTAATTTTCAGTCTTTTGGGATTCAGTTTTTGGTTTTTCAGTCTTCTGAAGTTGACCCCCAACATATATATATGGTTTACCTTTACATGTGCGTAATGAACATGGGCAAAATGCAAAAGTCTGAAAGGACTTTTTCAAGTTCTCGGAAAGCCGAAAACAAAATGCATCGAATGTGCAATAAGCGAATGCAAAGTAACGTGCGCTCATTGCAGATTCGGCATTTTTGGTGCGGGTTGCACTATAGTGGGGATCGGGAAGTGGACCCTTTCCCCACTGTAGTGCGACCTCGGAGTTAGAATAATAATGTAGGGGTGGGGGCACAGTCCCCCACATGGGGGGGTGCAGGGGTCTTGCCCCCCTGAATTACGCTATGTCTTTCGAATTGAAGTTCAAAAATCAGTGAATCTGGTTTTTGATTTGCTGATATTCGAACTTCGGTGCAGATCGGACTGACGATTTTCGTCATTCCAGTTCGTACAAAGGGTCGTTCGGTAGCTTGATTTTCAACCTTTCAAAGGTAAACCATATATTTATGTATATATATATATATATATATATATATATATTACATTCTAATTCTAGAGGGTCAGTTGAACAGTATGTTCCAGTCTTCAGGTCTTTTGGATATCAATGTGGTATAAATGGTTTTAAGGCTTAGTTACTTATTTTAAAGGAAGACTCTTTTAACTTCACTGACAGATGGAAAATTAAATCCAGTGGTATAATGATGGAGAATACTAATTGTCTGGACATGCCATGGCCTTATAGGAATAGGAAAAAAGGGTCTGCAAACCCTGAAACTACTGTTATGTATGGGTACTTGAATATTGTTATTTAAAGGGAAATTTTAAGGACTTAGTTAGAAATGGTAGTGACAGTCTAAGTTTCATTGTAAGATTTTGAACAGGATCTTTAAATGGAGTGTCTGAGGTCACTAAGCAGTATGACTGAGGCTAGTGATGAGGAGAGACAGCTGAATACACAAGTTAAGGAAACTAGCAGTAAAGAACATTGAGATTAAAATGAATACATTGGATGATGATGGCGTTGTCCTTTATAAAAGACATGCCATATGTAAAGTTACAGTTATTCACAAATATGAAAACACATAAATTACCAACATTTTATACCAGTCCAAAATAATATGTTCTGCCAACAATGTGAAAGATGCAGTATTCTAGCCTTTGTAGAACTCTCAGGTTTATATATTATTGATGGTCAGCAACTAAATGTTGACAAAATAATAAAAGACCTGTAATCCTTGTTAACGATGATGTTTGGTTTGAATCCATATAACTACTACCATTTACAAACTATATGGAGTCGTGTGCCATATTATCGGTGGTGTTAAAACTCAAGGCAGGACTGTAACTGTTTCCTGTCTGTATACAGCTCTTATCAGATTAGCTATACAATACTGCCCTCTATTCTATAACCTTCTCACATGCCATGTAATGCGATTGGAGAAGGTGCAAATATTTCCTGCTTGACAGTCAAAGGGCATCAAGACCTGGTTTATACCAAGCACTACAGACCTGCTCTATCTTCTCTGTATCATATATCCTTCTTTGATGAGACATATGTCTGGCATACAAAGTAATAAAGGTCCCCTTACTATTTGAAACCCTTTGCTAAGAATAACACCCTGGTGCTATAAACACAAAAAGACCCTCACCCTCAATGAAAATTACTATTGACCAAACTAAAAAAATGATAAGTTCATGTTAAAACAAAAAAAGCCTTGAATGTCTGTGCAATAAACTTCCCTACTCATTTACTCCATACCTTTAAGTATGGACTAGAAGACACTGGCATTTCTGAGTTCCAGAATAAACTTCCCTACTCATTTACTCCATACCTGCAAGTATGGACTAAAAGACACTGGCATTTCTGAGTTCCAGAATAAACTTCCCTACTTATTTACTCCATACCTTCAAGTATGGACTAGAAGACACTGGCATTTCTGAGTTCCAGAATAAACTTCCCTACTCATTTACTCCATACCTTCAAGTATGGACTAGAAGACACTGGCATTTCTGAGTTCCAGCATGGGACGCAGGACACCAAGTTACTTGATGGTCAATAGGTCATGAGAGTGTTCAGCAAACTAGCGAAGAAATAAACATACAGCTGACAAAATCAAAAAGTAAAAAGCTCATTTGCATATATCTCATGGGCCTCTATTCCAAGGGGTTGAAGATATCACACAGTGAAAAGTCTAGCTTGGCTTTTTTTTTTCTTGTAGATTTTACTAATTGGTTTGTCTGAGTTACGTTTTGTTTTTGTTTGTTAGTTAGGATATCTTGCAGACACCTTAATGGTTATGGATATCAGCCGGGTTTAAAGAGCCTTTTTTTCTAGGGTATAGCCAATCAATCTGTTTATGCTGTGTTGATAAGTTCATAAGAAGGCTGAAACATGCATGTCCCAAGCTAGTGGTGTTTGGCTTTGTTGGCCTGAATCTGTCCATAAAGACTTAAAAGTAAAAGCCATGGACATTCTGAAGCCTTATAGCTAAAATACTTGATGTCCTTAAGGGTCATTTACATATATCCCATGGGCCTCTCTTCCAGGAAGTAGGTTGACGATATCACACAGTGAAAAATCTAGCTGTTTCTTATAGTGTGTGTGTGTGTGTGTGTGTGTGTGTGTGTGTGTGTGTGTGTGTGTGTGTGTATATATATATATATATATATATACATATATATATATATATATATATATATATATATATATTTATATATATATATAAAACACACACACATTCATGTGTATATATATATATATATATATATATATATATATATATATATATATATATATATCAATATATATATATATATATATATATCACTCTCCCCAACATCCAGCACCAACAAAATTAGTACACCCAAATGGGTGAATAACTTCAATAGAAGAAATAAAACATGCTCCAAACAGGAACTAGGCTGAGTGCTGCCATGATTTTAATGTCCGGCTCACCAAGAATCCAAATACACAATACACAAACCTAGGTTTCACCCCCTGGCGTCATGTGTATTGTAAAGAGGGAACAGTGACCAATATATACAGATTTCAATCAACTTAACTTAAAGACACAATACACCTAACACTTAAAAATTAAATCTTTGTAACACCAAAAAAACACAACTTACCAGTTAATCCATTAAAAAAACATATAATATATTATTAATTAAACTAAACAATCTAACCAACATATATTGTGAACTAAATATAGTTACCAATGGTCATTTAAACCTGGTTTAAATAATGCTCCTAAATATACTATTCATTTCCTCTCTTTTTCTGTTAGAATTCTATGTTTACTTATCAACGTTAAATTATCCCCTACAACCTGATCAATACCCAAAAAAATGAAATGTGCTCCTGTATGTATTTGGATATGTTTGTACAAGGCACTACGTGTTCTTTTGCAATTGATATCACTGATATGTAATGCTATTCTCTGTCAAAGAGATAAAGAAGTCTGTCCCACATAAGAAGCCCCACATTGGCACACTGCCATGTAAATCACCCATTTGCTGCTACAAGTAATCAAGTATCTAATATCATAAACCTTAGGTGTATTTATGGACGTAAATGATTTAGTTTTTGAGACCACCTTACAATGGACACAATGTCTACAATATGTACTGCCCAATATTCTACAGGCTTTATTTTCTATATCTTTTTGGTGTCCCTTCTTGAAGTTAGCTAGATTTTCACCTATAGACTTCCCTCTTCTATATCCAAAAGAACACCGAATATCTAATAATGTTTCCAAAAACGTATCAGTCTTCAATATGTGCCAATGTCGATGTACTATTTCTTTTATTTTAAAGCTGTTGCTTCCAAACTTAGTCATGAATCTGATGACATGATTCCCTTCCACCTGTGGCCTTTCGGCCCCCTTTAATAATTGTTCTCTGGAATCAAAATCCACCATACTTCGTGCTTTATCAACTTGCCTAGGTTTGTAGCCCCTTGCCAAAAATCTATGTCTCAGCTGTTCAGCCTGTATCTGGAATTGATCCGGTTGACTGCATATGCGTTTAAGTCTTTTAAATTGGGCTAGGGGGATATTATTAACAATATGTTGTGGATGGTTGCTATCAGTCCTCAGTAATGAGTTCTTAGTAAAAGGCTTCCTATATACACTGGTATGTACCATGCCATCATTAGCTTTAGTTACCATTACATCTAAAAACTCAATACTTTTCCCTTCCAGTTTTCCACTGAAAAAAATTCCATATCGGTTATGGTTCAAACTGTTAACAAACTGTCGCCACCTATCCTCAGTACCGTGCCATAGTACCCAGCAGTCATCTAGGTACCTTCTCCACATCAATAACTCTGTTGTAAATTCCTTTTGTTGATAAATCATTTGTACCTCCATAAACCCCATAAATAGATCCACCTAAGTGGGAGCAAAAGTTGCTCCCATCGCTGTACCCTTAATTTGCAAGAACGATTCAGAACCATATCTGAAAAAAATATGTTTTAGTACCAGTCCCAAAAGTTTTAATAGAAATTCTTGTTCTTCATTAGAGTAATAATCCGAAATCTGAAACCAATATTGTATAGCAGCTATTCCACCCTGGTGAGGAATGCTCGTATATAACGATTGCACATCCAATGTACCCATATGTGCATGGCTAGGAATATACAAATCATCCATTAACTGTAAAAACTGATTTGTATCCTTTATCCTTGCCATCACATAGGTCAATAGTGGTTTCAGTTTCATCTCAAGATAAACTGATAGAGGTTCAATCAATGAACCTCTACCTGCTACTATGGGTCATCCTGGGACAGGGGTAATAGATTTATGGGTCTTAGGAACTAAATATAAATATTGTGGAGAGGGATCTTCCACTGTCAATTGTTGTTGTAATTCTTTAGTAATAATACCCGCCCCTCTAGCTTGTTCCAAAAACTGATCAATTTCTGTTTTAAATCCCACTATCAGCTCAATAAGGAGATGGCAATATGATGTTACATCATTCAAATGTCTTTGAACTTCTATTTCATAGGCCTCTTTGCCCCAAACTACTGTGGTGCCACCTTTGTCTGCCATGGTGATAACCAAATTGTTATTAGTACTTAAATTCTGCAAAACTTGTTTCTCTTCTCTGGTCATATTCTCCTTAAAGTGTCGAAACACCTTACTCTGGTTTAATTGTAAGTCTTGTAGCACTTGTTCCTCAAAAATTTTAACTGCTCCATAGTACTGGGCCTGAAACTCAGATTTCCTAAATATAAATCTGCCCTGTCTATCTCTGGACTGTGATCTATGTGAGTAATAATATTTTAAATTCAATTTCCGGCAAAAAGCCTTAACATCCTTCACCACCTCTAATTGGGACACAAAACTATCAGGTGCAAAACTAAGGCCTTTATTTAACACTATATATTCCAAATCCGAAAATGCATAATCAGTCAAATTTACCACTATATTGTCTTCAATATCTTGGGTATCAACAGTGTGCTCTACCTGTTGTCGGCCATTTTGCTGAACATTTCTTCCGTTTCTTGAATCATCATGTTTCCTGCCCCCTCGCCTAAAGGGCCCCTTACCCTTTTTGGTGTTGGGGAGCTCAAAACTGTGGGTTATACCCCCTCCAGTTCTGTGTCAGTATTTGAATAACCTGAAGCTATGTCAGATACACTAGAATTATTAGTACTTCTTCTAGTTAAAATGGACCTTAGTCTTTTCCTGTTAGGTGTCACTTGTCCCTTATATTTACCTTCAGTAAATCTTACTGACCTTTTAACTTTCTTCCAGGTATAGGCCAAATTATTGGTATAATCCTTGGTATCTCTCTGAAATTTGTTAAGTTTCCTATCTGATAATTCCTTCTCCATTTTTTGAACCTCATTTACATACTGCTTATATTTTTCATCATAATTTTGTTCTTGATTGTATTTGACCATATCTTCATAGGCATTATTCAACTTCACTATCATCTCTGCATGCTGCTCTTCATAATACTCTATTAATAATCTAATAAACATACTAGATGCAGTAGACTGAACTTGTCTCCATTTACTTAAAAATTGTTCATTATCTGCCCCAATACCAGGCTCTAAATAGACCCTAAGGCCTTGTGGGGCAATATTGGCCATAACATATGCTTTTAACAATTGTGTGTGCCAAATATTTGCTCTAACCTTTTTGGTAATTTCAGTTAACCGAATAAACTGTGTCTCCTTATTAGTTTTTTCATGTCTGCTAGTTGATATTTCTATCCCTGTTCCCACCTTGAATTCAGTCAAATCCTCATTATTAATAGCCAAAGTTTCTAAAAAAGTTTTTAAATCCTGAGCCTCAGCCATCCTTAAATATATACATTTTTCTTATATTAGCTTCTGGAATAAAACTCAGGTTAATATATACCAATATCAAAATTTGTAAAAAGAATTTTTTAAACTACTGAAAAATAATGTCATCATTGCTTTATTGGCTGACTCCAAGGCCACACCAATGTTTCAGCCAAGGGAGACTGGTTCAAACATTTACATTTTATGCATAGCATCAAGAGAACTACTCCCATTGCTAACTTGACACCTACCAAATACAACTTATGTCCATACTAATGGGACATCCAAGTTTATATACTGGTGTCATAGTTTCTATAATACAGTCATTAGATGTTACCAAGGTTTAACATAGTAGCCAAAATAGCTTTATGTTAGAGAATAAAGTTGTTAACATCTAGTCTAAAAAGATGAAAGACAAAATGCTCTCCAAGAGGTAAAAATATTAACCTCTATAGTATTATCTAATATAACAGCTTAATACACTGCCTGTAAATATACCGTGTACAAAAGACTGTAACTAGTGTTTTGTGCATCCTGTTTTCTAATACATATGTTATACTATTGGCAAAAAAGACCCCTTTACTTCTATATATATATATGCTATTCATGTTACCACAATCTTGTAAACAGTGCATTATATTTAGTTGTAGAGGTTGGTGTATCGCATGAACACTTGAAAAGATTTTAACTTACATAAAGGTGACACTATATGTCACTCAAAAATATAGTCTTGAGTACATGCTTGTTGTACGTCCAACATGAATGACTACCACTTCACCACCATAAATTTGATGGTACAAGGCCTATAGAGTTTTTACCAAAGGGGATGACAATGCACTTTTTGGCATTGAGCTTGAAGCCATGGCTTTGACACCAGGCATCTGTCTCAGTGAGGCCCTTTTGTAGGATGTCCACATCTTCAGTAGTTTTGATTTTGGCTCCTAGTTTGCAGTCATCTGGAAACTTCATTAGCCACAGACCTTCCATGTTAAAGTTTACTTCAGGGAAGTAGATTCAAGATAGGACAGGAGCCAGGACTGAACCCTGTGGTACTGCACTTGTCTCTGGTCTAATGTCGTACTTGGAGTCTGCTACTTTCACAGTGTGTGTTCTGTCAGTTAGCCAGTTGGCATCCCATCTTGTGACATAGCGATTTATACCTAGTTTAGTGGGTTTATCTATAATTCCAGAGTGGGGGATGGTGTTGAAAGCCGTGGCAAGATCTACATAGGCTGTGTGAACCACCTTACCCTTACTGCTTCAATGATGTCTATCAGATTTAGGAGACATGATTTGCCTTTTACAAACACAACATGGTTGTGGTCCAGTGTTTGGAGATTACCAATGTCTTTTTTTATAAGTTATATGATGATACATTTCATGGCCTTGCAGAGCAGGTTCATCAGGCTAATGGGCCGCTAGATCCTGGGGACCATGATGTCTCCCCCCTTGTGTAGTGGGATAAGCATCACTGTGCACCATTCAGCAGGCACAAAGCCTGAGGTGAGGCTATGACTGAACATGGTACATAGGTGTGGTGCTTGTTCGTTCTGTAGTTTGTGTAGACCACAGCCTGGGATGTTATCTGGTCCCATGGATGCTGTGTTACTGGCTTTGGAGAGTGTTTTTTACCTGTGCAGCCGTGATGACAGCAACTTTGCAGTCTTCCATTATGGAGATGTGCTCTGATCCTATCTGCATGGATGTTGGCAATATCAGTTGAGTCTGTATACGTAGTGCGATTGTGCTGTAACTCAGAGCAGATCTGAGTGTTGCCATTGAGATTCTTGACATAGCTATATAATGCTTTGTGGTTGTCTTTAGAATCAGTGTTGATTCTGTTTTCATAACTAGCTTTGGAGAATTTTATCATGGATCACAGCTTCTTACTGATGTGGACCATGGAGCTCCTCCCCTCATGGGATTTTACCCTGTTTTGCAACAGTATTTTCCTTCTGTTGTGCAGTTTGTTTATGGCAGGAGAATACCTGGCTTCCTTTTCTTGCAGGTTAGCATCTTGGTTCTGTTTGGGATAGCACGATGCATGCAGTCATGTAAGTGCTTATGAAGTGCAATTGAGAAGGATTAAGTAGACATAACTGTATTGTCCATCTGCATGTGTGTCCTGCAGTTCAGCACTTCTGTATTAAGAAGCATGACATTGGCTTTGGAGAAATTATTTAACATGGTTTCCTTAATGGGGGTGTGGGTCCAGAATGTGGATATGTAGGATGATTAGCTTATGGTCAGATGGGACCAATGAGGCACTGACATCAGGTGTGGAACACCAGTCACGCAGGACAAATCAAACCCCCGTAACCAACACAAATAACCACAAAGTGAGCTAAATGCTACTCATTGCCAGATGTCTCAGCCTCCAGATGTACACATTCGAGGCACTTCTCATTATGGAGAATATTGATATCTGTGCAGTATCGGTAACCTAGTTCAAAGCTCCAGACAACACACCAGCAGTACCAGGATGCTACTCATTCCATACCTTCCAGCATCAGAACCTGAATCATAGCACATAGGGTGAGGATGTATCCATATTCATCAAGGATACCTACACCTTTCTCTACATGCTCTCTACAGGATATGTACCCATAGAATTATGCACAGCAACGTTCAGTACTGTGTCTATAGTGCACAGTATCCTGAGTTTGAGCCATGTCACTGCTTTTTATTTTCCTGCTGGGCAGACCTGATTGGTTAATGAACAGTAAAGCAGACGTGAGCATGCTTAACCAACTTTGCCTGACTTTGCCCAACGTTGCCCAACGTTGCCCGATGTTGCACTAGTTTGCGCGGCATGGAACTCCATGCAATTGTGCTTAAATATGCTAAATACTGGTAAAATGTGCTTAACACTGCTTTATATTGCTTAATATAGGGAAATCATGCCTCAGGTGGTGCTGCAGGGCTGCCTATGTCGGATGCACATAATACAGTCCCTATACATGTTTGAAACAGGTAGTGTCAAGTTAGGCATCCCTTTTATTGTATGTGTGAGTCAGAGAGAGGTGTCATTTCCTGGGTTCCTACTGAGTCAGTGTATGTGCTATGCATTGCCTCTTTGCCAAGGCCAGGGCATACTGGGCATGCCTCCTTCTGCCTACTGGGGTAGGCTCAGGTTGTTCCTCCTCTGAGTAACTCTGGGCCTGTGCAGGCCTTGGCAATGGTGTGGGGCTGTTTGGCCCTGCCCCATGCTGTTCCTGCTGCAGCTGTTTTCGCAGGATCCTATTGTGTAGCATGGCACATACCATGACAATTTGGGTACATGTAGTTGGCGAGTACTGCAAGGCTCCACCGGATGTGTCCAGGCACCGGAAACCTGACTTGAGCATCCCAAACACATGTTCAATTATGTTTCTTGTTTGTGCATGTGCCTCATTATGAAGTTCTTGTTCAGGTGTGTGTGCATTTCTGATGGGTGTCATGAGCCACGGCTCCAGTGCATATCCAGCATCCCCAACTAGGTGACCATCAGGGATGTCCCCATTGGCAAATCTCTGGCACAACTGCGTCAGATGCCAGATGTGGGAATCATTATAGCTTCCAGCACAGCCAGCACACACATTCATTATTATGCCCTGGGCATTGCACATGACCTGGCAGTTGATGGAGGGGAAGCCCTTGCGGTTGATGTAGACACTGCCCCGCTCACCAGGTGGTGCTTTGATGTGTATGTGCTTGCAGTCTATTGCACCCACCACCTCAGGGTATTCCACTATTTGGTGGAAGAAATGCATACTGCTGGCCAGTGCCTCACTGGAATTGGGGAAATATACATGCTCACCGACATGTGCTGACATGGCATCCAGGAACTGGTGCAGTATCCTGGATGCTGATGCCTGTGAAACCCCCATCATATCACCAGTTGGTCTCTGGAAGGTACCTGTAACTAGTATTCGTAGGCCAACACATACCTTGGTATCCACTGGGATGGGTTCCCCTCTGTTGGTTCTGTGTGTGAGGTGTGGCTGGCACAGCTCAACAATTTGCTGCAGGAGGTCTCTGTCCATTCTATAGTGCTCCACTATCTCCAGCTCATGTAGCCCCTGGTAGGTTACCCTGGGTCTGTACACTCTTCTCCGTCTCCTCACTGTGAGTTGCTCAGCAGCATTCACAACATCACCACCCTCAGCACCTTGCACATGTTGGTTTATAATAGCAATGGCAGCCCCTAACATTTTGTCAGCCTTAAGCTTTTTGAGATTTCACTCTTTCTAAACTGCAGTGTTGCAGAGTTCTTGTAAGAAAATAGGTTACACTGCTGTTTGTAGAGTTTAAATTGCTGGACTGGGCTAGTCGACTGCCTGTGTAATTGGCTGATTGTAATATATTTCACCTGGCATCTCTGCTAGTTCTCCTTGGTTAACTTCCTACTAATTTTTTCCTTCCTTTTTCCCTTTCTGTTTCCACAAGGGGCAGTGGCGCGTAAACAAGCGCACACTAGCTCACACTCGCCTACACGCGTGCGCACACGCTGTGTGCCCATTTGCAAGAAATTTCTGATTATATCCAAGGCGTACGCCTTTGGTTTCTTGCTTTCAGCTACTTCTACTGTAAACACTCCTCTTGCTATCCTGAGCAACTCAGGGCAAACACATGCCACTGTGCTCCAATCACCTTACAGTCTTTCAGACATACCCCCTCATGATGTCACCTGTCTTCTACTCGGCTACTACCCTACTCCTACACTTACACTCTAGGGACATGGCTCACATGCCAGGGAAAGTTGGGATTCACTATCCTTATCCTCATTTGCATAGGATTGCCTACTAATGCTTGTTTACATCTCTCACACTGAGCTTCCCCCCTTAGCAACCACTACTTAGTGGCCATATTGTTTGCAGCCTGCCATTCACCTGTATGGCAGGACAAGCTTTTTAGTGTAAAACCACATTTGTGGATGTTTTTCCCTTTTTTTCATTTAATTTAAAGCGCAGCATGTTTGCGCGACGCTGCGCTACGGTTAAACATCGGCGATCGGGGGAAAAAAATTACATTGGATTGTGCAGATTTACAACATTTCCAAATGCCAATGGCCTTATATTTGGCCACTGGCATGCTTCCTTAACTAGATGCATCCTTTATTTGGAGCTGTCATATCTCCGTTTAGCTATTTGCAGAACGGTACTCCGTTACCAATGGAGTACAATTCTGTGGATAACACTACTCTTACATGGACAGGTTAGTGGTTCCTGGATCGCAAATTTACCTCATTTGCATAGCTTTCAGCAGCAAATGAGGTAATTTGCATGCCATAACACTGTCCATGCAAGAGTAGCTTTAGAAGCTCTCATGCACGCCCCTACCGGCTATTGCTGAATCGCTCGGCAGACATATTGCCTGTCTGCCATCTTACACTGTTCTTACACTCTGTGCAAGCCTTCGTAAATCTGGCCCAATATGTATTTCTTTGTGTGCTCTAGAGCCTGTCATATGCAAGTGACATATATAATGTAGCATATATAGAGCAGTTAGCTTATGGATTCAGGTTGATAAAGTAAGTTATGCTTATTAATCAGGCAGTTTCATTTAAATTTACAAGTAATTTGGAGACATTTCAGTTGAGTTTATAGGTTCATAGGTTCATAGGTTGGTACTTGTAGTAACCCTGACTAAACAATCATTACTGCTTCTAGTATCTTTACTAATTCCACTCACTCTTCTAATTACTGGGCTTTAGTGCAACATGACAGTACATATGCAGAAATTTGAAGCTGTATTAGCTACTAGTATATGTAAATAATTAGCACTAAATATTGTAAATAGTTTTTATGAAATGTGTAGAAATATTTCATCTATGTCTGGGTTTTTTTGTAACATTATTGATCTTGTCTGTTCATGTCTGTCTTGGAGCTTATCTCCCTGGGCCTCTACTGAAAATGGGCATATATCCAGTTAGACTAGCCCGGTCAACAAATGTAAAATAAAATAAAATGAAAAATAAATACTAGGCTTTCGGCGCTAGGGCTTATACAAGCCTAGCCATAACAATTCCCTGGCTATTTCGTCCCACACTATTTACTTTCCTGGACCCCTGTCTAGCAGGGCGACTGACATGATCCCCAGAGTGAATTTCCTTTCTCCCATCCAATCATCAAGGTTCCTTTTGAAGAGGGCCAAAAAGGTGCTCTGCTTGACATGTATGGGCAGTCTATTCCAGAGTCTGGGGAGTCTCTGGGTAAGGAACGTATCCCTCCAGCATGTTTTGTTTATTGTGATGACAAGGTTTAGATCCTTGGAGTGTGTGGCTCTGAGGGATTGGGATTTCTTTAAGTGTAGCATGTAGCAAGTGTAGTTTCTAGGAATGTGTAGTCCAATGTGAGTAATTGAGTCCACTTTTCCTCATAAACATATGTCACAATTCATTAAACTAAGCAGAGTCTAACATCTGCCTAATAATCATTATAAAGACAAAGAATAGTAATTTCCTAGCTCTTCAAACTTTCTGATATCGCAAAATGTTGACAGTAAGCTATTTTAACTGGAAGACTAAAACATTTCAATACTTCCTTGTGAATATATATTTTTACTTTAACTGTAGTGTCAAGAACTGTCTTTGAAATCTATGCATTACTTCACTTCTTTCAAGTCATTCATTTTACAGTTCAGATTATATTTTGTCAAAATGTCAATAGCATTTCTAGGGCACATTTAATATTTAAACTGATATTTTAAATGCATAGCATTATGTTACCAAAATCGAAAAACAGAAGGAGTCACCACGGATAAATAAAACCTCTGTTTGTAGCAAAAAATAAAATGTGTTTAATGTAATAAAAGGATGAGCGCTTTCGCATAGCCAGGCTATGCTTCTTCAGATAATCAACTACACATACATTTAAATCTTATTTATATATACAGGAAACATTTTTGGCGGGCTTGTTAGCTCATTCAATTAATCAATCAAGCAATCATCAAAACTTTCAGTGCTTACAAAATTTTAAAGCTTAAAATGCTCAAAATGTTCTTAGCGTTTAAATGCATTAAAACATATAAAACATGGAAAAAAACATGGAAAAAAACCTAAAACATAATGACTGGCAGTCATTGTTAAAATCCTGCACGATAACTGATGAAAAGACCATGTAACATTTTCAGCAGCAGTTCTAAAATAAAACCGTACTTCATTCCCATCCCTAACTGAAACAACTGCAATGTCTTCATGTATAATGAATGTCGACCAACAAGATTTCACTCTAAATGACCCGACAATCAATGTGACATTCCGTGAATATGATACAAGTATAATGCAAGTAACGTAGCAGGTCATTGTACAAGACCATTTAGCGACAGTAAAAACATTCGCAAAAACTGTTATAAATACTAGCTCTCAAGTCTTACATAACACAGTCTATTTAACTCACTACAACGTGAATGTAGATATAAAGCCCCAAACCAAAACATCTACAAATCATGTCTGGAGACTATAATTATGGTGTATCTATAGCGCGCTTAGAGTTTTTAAGAAAAAGGACAGTCCGTGACAACAAAACATTAGGTATAAAGAGTTTTTAAAATTTTAAGTTACACTTACAAATGATGTCTCTATCGTGTCGGCTTCATGCCAGATTCAATGATTTGTATTCCTAATGTATTACTTAGTATAGCATATTCATACATGTTCTTTAAATAGTCCAGCCTGTCAAGAGGGTCTTAACAGGAAAGGACAGCATGTATAGTATCAGCATGGAGTCAAAAAAATATATATACTAACTAAAGCATGTCCAGTTGTTACAGAACAAAGCTCAATGGTAAACAAAGAATAAAAAAGAGATGAAAAATACAAAATGACTCTTATTTAAAGACATCTAAAGTAAACAGTGTGAATAGGTAAATAGAATGATCAATATGAACCATACAAATGTGTGTGAAAATGATAGCGATGTAACTCATGAGGTATATTCACTGTCTGCCGCTATCTGAAATGACATTAAATTCAAATGTCTTATTATAAGGGTCTGTTATTTAAAATGGGTTTTATGGATGAATATTGATTTATCCCAGGGTCAGCTTGTGCTTTCAACAAAAGTATCCATTTTAATTCCATGCATGCTAAATTATTAATGTTGTCTCCTCCTCTGACATTATCTCTCATTACTTGCAGTACTTTAAACGTAAAATAATGTGAATTAAATTCATTAATATGCTTTGCAAGTGCATTTTGTTCATTCTTCTTCCTAATGTCGTAAAGGTGGTTATACAGTCTGTCCCTGAGTCTCCTTTTCGTGAGACCCACATAGAACGCTGAACAGCATTCACATGTGGCTAGGTACACCAAATTTGTGGTATCACAATTGTAGTAGTGATTCGGATGAAAAACATATAATCCATGAGGATGTTCAAAAGTTTGTTCCTTGGAAATATGTGGGCACATATGACATTTTCCACAAGGGAATGTCCCTCTTTTGGAAGGAGTTGTATCCTTGTTAACATGATTATGTTTGTCTATACATAAGATCTGTTTAAGATTGTTACAGTTTCTGTAACTAAAAGTGGGATGTGTGCCAACTATCTGTGTAGTATATGAGTCCATACTCAGTATATTCCAGTTTTTCTTAATTAATTTCTGGATGTTTGAAACATCACTCGTATATTTCAACAAAAAAGATATTTTTCCTGGGTTGTCTTGCTTTCTGTTTGTATGATGAAAAAATCGATGGGAGCTTTGTGTTGACATATGCATATTGGACGATAAACCTAGTGTCTTCTGTTTGCAATCCCTGATCAGATTGTTATTATAACCTCTGTCTACTAACAGCTGTTCTAATAGGGCAACTTCTCTCAAACAATCAGTTTCATTAGTACAGATTTTAGATATTCTATTCAACTGACTTGTAATGATACCTGAAAAGGTGTGCCTAGGATGCATACTCTCAAATTTTAAAAGGGAGTTCTTCCAAGTTGGTTTCCTGTACAGTGACGTGCTGATGCCTCTATCTGTGTTGAACTTTAGAGTTAGATCTAGAAAATTTGTCTCTAAGCTCGAGGTTTCAACAGTAAACCTGAGGAAGGGACTCATGGTTTCTACTTCTCTTACAAATTTGATGCAGTCATTGTGACTGCCCTCCCATACGAGGAGTACATCGTCTACAAACCTTTTGTAAAGTTTAACATTACTGAACAGGGCGTGGTTGAATAGATGATTGCATTCCCACTCATAAACTACTAGGTTTGCATAACTGTTGGCGCAGGGGGTGCCCATGGCAACCCCCCACTTCTGTAAATAAAATTCATCTTTAAACATAAAAATGTTATTATTGAGTACTATCTCAAGTAGATAGTTAACCAATGTCTGTCTATTGTTAGTATATTGGGATCTGCTAAGTAGTAGATCATTTATAGCTTGCTGACCTGATTCATTTGGTATGCTTGTAAATAAGTTAACCACATCCATTGTTACTAGCAAATAACTGGAAGCATCTTTGTCAAGTTTAAAGTCCCTCAGGAATTCAATCAATTGATAAGAGTCCAATAATATATTGGGAATACCATTCACTATCGGTCTCAGCATGCATTCCAGGAAGGAAGAAATTGTGTATGTGCACCATCTCTCACTAGCTACTATAGGTCTCATCGGTGTAGGTGTGACATTTTTGTGTATTTTGGGCAGGCCTTTTATAATCGGTATCATGGGGTGTTCGATCATGAAATACTCATAGATCTCACAGCTAATTTGCCCACAAAGTAACAGGTCATACAAGTCTGCCTGTATTCTCCTAATGGTGTTATCGACAAAGGCTTTAGATACTAAAGAATATGTATCAGTGTCTGCAAGCATAGATGTCATAGTGGTGACATATTCGGTGGTGTTAAGTACAACTACTGCCCCGCTCTTATCTGCAGGTTTGATGGTTATTGTTGGGTCACATTTCAGTTGGTTAAGTGATCTTTGCTCTTGTTTTGTCAAGTTAAAAAACTTGCATCTTTTCTGATTTTTAGCATAATAATCATAGATGTCTTTTTCACATAATTTGGAAAAACATTCCAAATCATGTGGAATAGGTGGCATGTAATTACTTTTTCGTTTAAAGAACTCTCTGATAGTGTCTGTTTGTATGGCAGTGTTGTCTTTAAAAAATAACTTTAAAGCCACATTTCGACAGAATAATCTGAGGTCTACCAAAGTCTCATTTAAACAACTGAGTTGAGAGGGTATGAAATTTAACCCTTTGTTAAGGAGTGTGACAGTGGAGTCTGACAATGGAAAGTCTGACAAATTACAGACTAGATTGTTTAATTCCTTTGTTTTCTCGTCTGTCCATATTTTTCTTCCGAGCCCTTCCTCTTGCGGGGCCCCCTGCTGTTGGAGCGGCCTCTCCATGCCGTTTGTTGTTTGTGAGAGCGGTAAAAATGAGTAGACGTGCTTGCTGTATCTTTAGGTCTAGCCCCAGATGTTACATGGTTTTTGTCAGCTTGTTGGTTAGGAAGAGGAGTATTATTAACAGGGTTACCTCCTGCAGAGCTGCTGTTCAATGCAGAGGGTGACGAAATATCAATGGGATGAGAATTGTGTACATTCAAACTGCAAGGTACATTATTTACTTCTACAGTTGTAGGGTGTATGGTAGTGGTATTAAGAGGTGTCCCACCCTCTACCATAGCCGAAGAATGTGCATTTCTTGGCCAAACAAATATCTGGCCATTAGCAAAATCGTTAGAGTCTCTAATCAACTTTCTCTGTTTTATTTGCCTGAGCCTTTCGCTAAACAGATGCACCTGTGTACGTATATTATCTAGTCTCTGTTGAAAATAGTCTGTTTTGTAAGACTCATTGAGATGGCGTTGCTGTGAGTCTACCTTGCTTCTAAGTTCCGTCTCCAGAGGAGCGAAATAGTCTAAAAGCAGTCTGATGTAGTTAAATCCCAAACCTATGTTTAGGTCTTGCCATTTTCGTAATAGTATGGGGTGGCTATCCCCATACGTCGGCATGCAGAATACTCGCATGTTTGAAATGGAGGCATGCCTCAAGGTGAAGACGTTGCCAGGCATACCTCTGTAATTTGTATAGGTCATCTTGAAAAGATTTACAAAGAGCATTGAACTCAGTAAGTATCTCACCGTTGTTGGTGGTGTTCACGGGAGTAGGATGGTTAGAGAGCTCCAGAGTCAATAAAGGGTTGGTGTTGCAATGTAGAAGAGATTCCCATACTGGTGTCACGACCTCCCTCGCCTCTGGTCTGAAGTCTAGCTCGATGTCCGTTGAATCCATGTGTAGAACCAGTAACAGCACACTGGTGACTGAGATATTAGTTGAGAAAAACTGTTGCTGGTGCTCAAAGACGCCTTCTGACAAATAAGAACAGGCAACCAGAATCGAAAAACAGAAGGAGTCACCACGGATAAATAAAACCTCCGTTTGTAGCAAAAAATAAAATGTGTTTAATGTAATAAAAGGATGAGCTCTTTCGCATAGCCAGGCTATGCTTCTTCAGATAATCAACTACACATACATTTAAATCTTATTTATATATACAGGAAACATTTTTGGCGGGCTTGTTAGTTCATTCAATTAATCAATCAAGCAATCACCAAAACTTTCAGTGCTTACAAAATTTTAAAGCTTAAAATGCTCAAAATGTTCTTAGCGTTTAAATGCATTAAAACATATAAAACATGGAAAAAAACATGGAAAAAAACCTAAAACATAATGACTGGCAGTCATTGTTAAAATCCTGCACGATAACTGATGAAAAAACCATGTAACATTTTCAGCAGCAGTTCTAAAATAAAACCGTACTTCATTCCCATCCCTAACTGAAACAACTGCAATGTCTTCATGTATAATGAATGTCGACCAACAAGATTTCACTCTAAATGACCCGACAATCAATGTGACATTCCGTGAATATGATACAAGTATAATGCAAGTAACGTAGCAGGTCATTGTACAAGACCATTTAGCGACAGTAAAAACATTCGCAAAAACTGTTATAAATACTAGCTCTCAAGTCTTACATAACACAGTCTATTTAACTCACTACAACGTGAATGTAGATATAAAGCCCCAAACCAAAACATCTACAAATCATGTCTGGAGACTATAATTATGGTGTATCTATAGCGCGCTTAGAGTTTTTAAGAAAAAGGACAGTCCGTGACAACAAAACATTAGGTATAAAGAGTTTTTAAAATTTTTCGATTCTGGTTGCCTGTTCTTATTTGTCAGAAGGCGTCTTTGAGCACCAGCAACAGTTTTTCTCAACTAATATCCCATTATGTTACCAAGTGAGTTTTTACAGAGTGTGAGGTAACTGCAAAGATAATATGTTGCAAAAAGTAATATGTATCTTTTCATATGCTCTAAAGACTGACAATTTCAAGTAACATATAAAATGAAACTTTTACAGTGCAGACAGCTTGTGAAATCAACATGTTAAACTGAGTAATACTTTTTAATCAAGCAGCTACATTTAAGTGCACATGCAGTTTGGGAACATTTCAGTTGTGTTTCCAGGAATATGTAATCCTATAAGGATAAATCATAAAATATTTACAAATAGTCCTATTATGTATATATTTTACCTTGTTTTGGTTGTTTTTCATTTTAATAACTAAACATTACTTGTTCTTATTATTTGTTATCTGTGAGACTAAATGCACTTCGCAGGTTCCCAGTGTCCTTAGAAACTGTAGCAATTGTTTACTGTTGCTATGGCAACACAAATAGAATGTGAAGAAAGCTTCACTTATTTTAACCAACAGTACATTTTTCCCTCCTTTTTTTATGTATTTGTTAATACTAAAAGGAAATAATTCAAAGGACATATGTACATGAATGGAACATTTCAGAGTTAATCACGAACATGTCCCCAATCCCAATAAGCTTAACAGTGACTATCATTAATCTAATAAATATTGTAATATAGCAATAACCCATGCCTGGGTGTGGGTAATGCTGGATTTACCCACGATTGGCGTGGTTTGGTCACAAGGGCAAAGCCTCCGTTGCTTTTTTTAAAGCTGGCTCGCTATGTTAAACTCTTTTAACATAGCAAGACAGTGTTGCTGTAAGAGTTATAGTAATGGAAAAAGTCTGGGCAACCGGATCTTTTTCCATTACTATAACTCGGATTTACAACGTGCACGCTGACCAATCAGCGTACACATTTTTGAATATTAATGGGGGGATTGTATAATAACAATTAATTAAGTCCACTATTCCAATTAGTCTACCTTAAAGCTAGATTATGTTAGACTATTATTTATCTATGTATAGATAGTGAGTTATTAAATATATACAGACTATATTAATATAGTAAATAGGAGAGAATTTAGAAAGGGAGACAAGATGCAGTTAAACTAAATAATGAGAAAAGAGAGAAGAGAGAGAGAAAGAAAAGAGAAAATTAAGAGAAAATACACATATACTATGTATGTTGATTTACAGTATAAATATTTTATGTGCTATATAGCCCTCCTTCTGTGAAAGAAAAGTACCCTGTTTTACATACCTGAGATAATGTGAAAACTCTCATGTGTCATCTATTTTCAAAAAATATAGATAAAGATTCCAGTAGTTAGTTACCTTAGTTTTAAAATTCCAAGCAGTAAAATTGGTCCTTTAAAGTAATGCTAAAACAATTCATATCATAGTAGATACTTTGAGAGATTAGGCTGTAACAGTATCAGTCTTTTGCTTCTTCTTTTTGACATCTGTCCAGACATGTTTCTTTTGTTCTCTTGAGCGAAGGTGACACCCAATCCATATCTTCTGGTAAGGTAATCACATTATTAGTTTTAATAAATGAAGAGGCTTCCTCTAAGTCAATAAAAGTCCTCATCTTGTTGGCATACAGTATTCTTATCTTAGCTGGATATGCAAGTTGTGTATTGATGTTATTTTGTTTCAGAAACTTTATCATTGGCCACATGTTTTTCCTTTGTTCCATTATTCTTGATGAATAGTTGTTATCAAATCTTATCAGGCTCTGTTTATATTTTAGAGGTGCCTTCCTCCAAGCAGATCTTAAAATCAGTTCCTTGTCCAAGTATGAAAGAAATTTGATAATTGTTGACCTAGGAGGAGAGTTTGAGTTAGTGGCAGGTTTCCCAATAGCTCTGTGTGCCCTTTCAATGCCAAAGGAAAGTCCCTCTTTTAAATTTAAAATTTAAATTTCAATTTAAAAAGTCAGGGATCCAGCTTGATAAAAAGAAAATAATATCCTCACCTTCTGTGTTTTCAGGTAATCTGAAAATCCTGATGGTATTTCTCCTCTCCCTATTTTCCAAGTCATCTACTTTATTAACCAACCGTTTTGTTTAAGAAGCAGTTCTTTCTGTGTTTCCACTTCCTTAAATCTGCTTTCTAAGTCATTTAGAGAAACCTCTATTCCTGTTATCCTTGTCTGATGTTGCTGTAGCATTTCCTTGAGGGTGTCAGCCTGTTTTTGACTGCTTGTTTTAAAATTTTCTAGGTTCTCTTTAAAATCATCCATCTTTAAAGACAACTCCTGCAGGGTAGATGCCATCTGTTGTAGTTCCTTCTTTAAGGCAGCATCATGGTGAGAATTCTTTGAGTTGCTCATTTTAACAAGTGAATATATCTCCAAGCTTTTTGACAGGAAATTATTTGTAAAACTTCACCAAAGTTTCTAATTATGTAAATTAGTCCTTTATCTATAAGAATTTATACTTTGAAGAAAAAAAAAGAATATTTTTTCCTGTCTTATTTAACTAGTTATATGGAGCTCTAAAATACTGCTGCTTTCAGTTAGCCATTCACACAGCATTGTTTTTACAATTCTAAGAAAGGTGAAGGTTTTGGGGCATTATTAAAAGATGTTGATGACTGGAAAGTATTTAAAAACATTGATGTGGACATGACACTGTATGGGAAATATAAGGTTGGAAGTGAAAAGAAATTGAAAAATGGGAAAAAGAGGAGATGGTGAGGATGCAAACAGTGAAAGGTTTCAACCGGATTGGTCAAGTAACAGGTATCTGTACTGAGCCCAGATCCTACATCATAGAATCTGAGGGTGTGGAGTACAGGCAAAATCACAGATATATTCTTCCTGTACCAGAATCTGTATCACAGCATTATATGTGATACAGACTCTAAATTTCAGGGCAATTCAGACAATGATCCTGTTTCAGAATGTGTCTTACCTTCTACTTCCATTCCCGGTAATGTACCTGATATTCCTAAGGTTGAAGATTCAGCAGATACAGTTCCAGTTGCTAAGTCTAATTCTCAGTTTTATGTCGCACAATATGGTTGTACTTCCAGACCTAATGTGAAATACACAACGACCTGGACAATACTGTATATATGTACCTAGTTCTGTATAATTGCATGACAAAGAACTATTTGTATTGTTTGCATGTCAACTGATATTCTCAGCATGGCATGGTCTATTTCTCAAAGAGGGAGGAAGTAAAACAGAGTGTGTGTGTGTTGTGTCTTTAAGAAGCACATCAAGGACTGAATGTGCATATATAAATAGCAGGCATGAGCTATTCTCAGTGCCATTTTGAAAGTGCAGCCAGAGAGTGAGCATGTAAGAATGAATATAACTAGTTTGTATATAAGTTACCTAAGCTGAAGTTAATAAGCTTAATTGTGATGTGTTTGCACATAATAAAGCTGCTTGAACAGAACCCAAAAGACTTGTCTATTACATCCTGACTAGACAAGTAGTGACAGTTGACTAAAGAGATGTCAACCAAACATGCTCAATATATATAAATATATATATATATATATATATATATATAAATATATATATATATATATATATATATAAACACTTTATAATCTCAAAATACTGAAATGTCGAACTTCAGTATCTCGAGACTATAAAGTTGACGTTTTGAAATAGCAAAAGTGCATAATCGTGAATTTGAATATCTCAGATTCATGGTTATGGCTTTATGCTACATAATGCCTGGGGTTGTATGTGGATGGTGTGTGGTGCCCTGTGTGTATTTATGTGTAATGTCAGGTAAGTGAGTGTTTTGTAAGGGTTTTGGATGGGAGTTTGAGTGTATGTGAGTGTGCTGATATGTGTGATGTGTGTGTGTGGGGGGGGGGGGCTGTAGAATGTGTGTGTGTGAGTTTGCTTTTGTTTGCTGTTTGTGCGATCTTGGAGTTAGTATATATAAGTGGGGGGGTGTGGGGATGATGTATGTTTGTGGATGTGTGTTGTTTTGTTTGTTTATTTTGTGGTGTGGGTGTTGTTATATATTTGTGGTATGATGTGTGCTGTGTGTTTTGTGTTTGAAATTTTGCAGTTTTGGGCTTTTGGTGCTGTATAGATTCAATTTCATGGTCTCGAAAAACTGAAATTTGAGATTTTAGTCTTTTTTGATTATGAACTGAATATATATATATATATATATATATATATATATATATATATATATATATATATATATATATATATATATATATATATATATATATAGGTCCCCTTCAAAACATCTAAAACCCATAACATCTAATTTCATAACATTGAAACCAGAACATCTAAAACCCAAAACATCTAAAACCCATAACACTGAATTTCATAACATCTAACAGTACAAATCACATGAAAATAACATCCCCTCCACATATAACGACATATAATGATACCATACTACCAAACACACTTTTTACTATGTTTCTGCAGGGGGGCTTGATACAGTGGGGTTAGGAAATTAATGTTTTTCCACTGTAGTGTGATCTTGGAGTTGGTATATTTAATTTACAGGGGATGTGGGGGGTGCAGGGGGGCTTCCTCCCTGCAGAAACGTAGTAAAAAGTGTGTTTGGTAGTTTGTTATTATATGTGAAGGGGATGTTATTTTCTTGTGATTTGTAGTATTAGATGCTATGAAATTCGATGTTATGGGTTTTAGGTGTTTTGGCTTTTAGATGTTCTGGTCTCAATGTTATGAATGTTTCAAAGTAGACCCATATATATATATATATATATATATATATATATATATATATATATATGTGTGTGTGTGTGTGTGTGTGTGTGTGTGTATAAAATATGTTTGGTTTACTATCAAAATAGTGAAATCCCTATTAGTATTTTAATGAAAATGGTGAAAAATAAGATCAGAAACTATTTCATCCCCCCACACCCCTTGCTAACTATATATTCTACCTCCAAGATCGCACTACCAGTCCCCACTGTAGTGCAATCCAATTGTAAACAGTGATGCTCAAAACCATGAACAAAGGCTATGTGTCAATGTTTCAGATGCAACAAGATTTCTACTCACAATTTTAAACTTTTGCACCTTTACACTCAGCCTCAAGACCGATGTTAAGGTAAGTTTCAAACATTTGATAGTAGACTTATCAGTTTACTATCAAAATGTTGTACAGCAGTTTCACAAAACTTGGAAGGTTGAAATCATGGTTCCAAGTTTCCATAACATTGATCCATGCATGTTCGAATCCACAACAGTGAATACTAGTGTACATTCGTTCATATGAGGTCGACTTTCTAATTGAGATCACACTACAGTGGGGATCAGGAAATTTACACTTTTCCACACTGTATTGTGATCTCAGGAGTTTGTATATATAACAAGTAGGATGTGGGGGTGCAGGGGGTGCTTGCCCCCTGCAACACACTGATAGGAAATCAGAGAAAGGCAAGGTATGTTGGGTAATGTCGATAATATCGAATTTTGCATTTCCACATTACTACTTTTATTGTTTTGATTAAATAATGTTTTCATTTTCAACTTTTTTCAAGTAAGTCATTACTAGAACAAATGTGTTTCTACATTTTAATAGTAAACATATATATATATATATATATATATATATATATATATATATATATATATATATATATATATATATATATATATATATATATACATATATATGTATATATATAGAGAGAGAGAGAGAAGAGTATGCAATGAATTATCACATTGATGAGTTTGATTGATGGAAAACACATCAAAAAATCTCAGTGATATTAAATATATACACAAAAAATCATCCAAAGAAATTGATAACAAACATAAACCAAAGTTTTACATTTGTGATCATCAAAAAAACTAAAATAAAGTGTTACTCTGCTGGAATACATTTAAGTCTTTCATGTGCCCTAAGGACATATTTCAAAATTTGATAATATAAAGCTCAAGGAAAGACATTTTTTGATGTCAAGGGAGAAAAAACATGCACTCGTTGTTTAGCATAATATGCATTTCATAGACTCAAATATCCATAGTACACATAATTGGCAACAATTGCAAATAATTAAGAGCAAAGACAGGTTATGTAAAACTTTTGGAATTTTGAGCCCTATTACCAAAACTATCTGCAAAGAAGGAAGTCCAAATTGCTTTAATATCCACCTCAAAGATGGGCTTCTCTTCTATACTCTCAGTATTTAAATAAACTAATCCCTGGGTCACACAACCTCAAAAAATGAAAAAAAGTCATGAATTATGCTACCTTCAAACTTCTGAAATTTGACTGTTGCATAATTCGACCATCTGTAGTACTGATGAAAATTTTTACAAAATCAGAGTAAATTCCATAGGACAGTTGTAGGGCTAGATTATTTTTAAAGTACTCACATGGAGACATGCACAGACTCATGTGCACACACACACACACACACACACACACACACACACACACACACACACACACACAAACATACACACACACGCACACACACGCACACACGCATAGCTGTGATAAAAACATTTATCTATATGTTCTGACAATGATCACAGAATATTTATCACCTCTGTACCATTATTATCACAAATGTAACACCACTCTGCCAACATCATCAGCTAGGTATCTGCAGTTAAGGCAGCAGTACTCACCCTATTCCCATTTACGGTAGTGCTACTCACCATTGTTACGGTTCTATAATTTAACTACTAAAGCAAATATATTTTAAGGTAAACACTGTGTTATGTAGTGAAACTCTACAAATGATGTTATATGATGCATGCTTTCTACTTGAAGACAATCTGAGAAAGGTTGTCAGAAAATCTTGTTTTCCTTGTTAACTATACTGTCACACCGCTGTAGAAAAAAGAGCAAACACCACACCACATCAGTGCCAGCACCAATCAATTCTTCTGCTAATGTCTAATTATCAAGTTAAAATCAGGTAGTTTTAGCCTTACATAGTGAGTATTCACTGAGTAATAGGATAACTTTTTATATGCTGCGTACTTTGCATTTTTCTATAAATGAGAAAATGTGAAAAATGGTCATGCACATATTTTGTACTTGCTGTTTTTTTTATTTTTTTATTTACATTATGCCATTAAAAAGTAAACTAAAAACAATAATAAAATCACGTCCCTAAAAATGGTCTATGTCAGTTAAATAGAATATGTGCTGCATACAGGTTGGTTATCTTTATGTACTGTAGAAGGTTGCATTCTTATAACTCACCCGAGGCTTCATCAGTCATCAAATATGTGAGTACAACCCCTTCTAGTGCTCCAGTACAAATGAAAATTATGTCCATCCTGAGTCCAAATGAGATAGATAGGTAAATCGATAGATAGATCTATAGATAGACAGATAGATAGGCAGGTAGACAGATAAATAGATTGATAGATAGATAGATAGATAGATAGATAGATAGATAGATAGACAGATAGATTGGCAGATAGAATGATATAAAGTAGATAGGCAGATAGACAAACAGATAGCGCTTCACTATGAAGTAGAACAAGATTATAGTATTGAACAACAGGTGGTTTCACAGCAGTTGCTGTAAGTGAATACTACATCATTTTCAATCAAAAACAATGGGAAAATTAAATATGTATTTCAATGTTTTTGTTTTACAGGGTAGGTGCTCTAACAGTAATATCTACTCACCTGTGTTAGGGTGAGTACAATAACATAATCTTCAAACTCATTAAGACCTGTCAGTGAAAGCTACATCTTACACTTCCGCAGTTTCACAGAGCAGCATCATTCCCTGTAACTGCAAAATCTGAGGTAGGTGGGCTTCTGTGGAAAACTTATACAAATTACAGAACAAACTCCATCTTGAATGAAAACTAAAGGAGCCTTCACTAAAGTTACTTTTGTTGTGGCTTACACATGCCAATTATAATTAAAATCTGACTATATTTAAAATAAAAAGGTAGCCATAGTGACCACATTTTCACTGTGACTGACTAGCTTCCATCCAAGATTGGTTGTGCATCTTATACATCTCACTGTCAAAATAGATTATCATATCTATGCAATTCTAAAAAGGGTAAAGCAGATGTCAGAAAAATAAAATAATGGCCAGCCTTTTAAAGTGGCAAAATGACCATGTCATAGTAATTGTTGTTGGCAGTATGTCTTGCATACACTATCCACAGAGTGAAGAATTATATTCTTGTTTTAATGAAGACTCCTGCTGAATGAAGAAAACTATCAAGGCAGGAGCTTTTTTTTCCCAAGATTCCTTGGAAGAAGTTAGGAAAAATTCCAAAAGCCACTGGTAAGTTAACACTTCAACAAAAGATCATTGTGGAAAGGGAGTTTACTGGTGAGCACTTTGATGGATCAGATTCTAACCCATATTAGGCTCATTGTGTTAACTAGTAAAATCAGATACTTATAGACAAAACAAAGCACAGCGAGCATATAAAACCAAATTGTATAAGTTTACCCATGGACTACTTTAATTTTGCTATCATTGTGTTAACTAGTTAAGGGCATGTATTTTATTAGTACACTTCATGAACTAATAAAATGTATTACTCTAGGCTAATCTGAATATGGACAGGTAGTTTTTACTTTAATTTTGAAAATATTTTTTTAGTTTAATAAATAGTTATCTCAGTGCATGCTGCAGGGACATTACTTTCAGATGCTGAAATAACTTGGAACCCAATAAACAAGGGTTAAACCTTACCTAATAAGCAGTTTCTACCATTATCAAGTCTCTTTTATGTCCTTCTCCTTCATCTGGCATATTACCTTTTGACTCAGATGCATCAACACATGGGTTAATTGATTTCTGCCCTGCACCCCTAAAGTATTGTCAAACATGTATGTATTTGAAAGAACAGCCTCTGCAAGACTGACCCCTTACACATTCTACCTACTACTCCACTCAACATTTGAAATGAATCCCTTACAACCCTGTGCAAAATCCTTTCTTCCCTTTCAATTTCCACCATTTCCAAAATTAATATCCACCCTTCCATTTAAGATTTTCCTGCTACCTCCATTTCATTGCTGTGTCATATACCAAGGCAGCCACTGCTGAGTTGTGTATTTCCCACATTTGAGTGCATACTATTGGTCATGTTGAGGCATGATGTGCATCTATACCATACACTCTGTCAATGCATATTTCACTGCAGCTGTCTCCTGTGGCACACTGTTCAGCATCGTTTCAGGTAGCTGCACCAAGTGTTCAAATTCACGAAGGTGAACATTCAGATTATGTCTCAGTCACTGGGGTGAAATTGCCACAGGTTGTAGGCAGGCAACAATACCCAGTGGGGTAGGTGTTAGGGAAATAATAGCCTATGCCAGGATGAACTGTGGCCTGACACAGTAGGCAGAGGTCCTTGGTAGGGCCATTATTTCCCTTATATTACCCACCCTGCAGGACATTATTGATCTTAGATAATAAGTTATCTGTCAAATTGTTTTGTATTTTCTTATTAGAATATACTTTTTAAAACATATTTTGATATAAAGTAATCCCTCCACCTAATATTTCAAATTTGCTGTAGCATATGTAATTGATGTTGGAGAAAATATTTGTCACCCAAAATATAAATTGTGTGAGAACTTAATATCCACACACACACACACACACACACACACACACACACACACACACACACACACATATGTGCCCTGCGATTACATCTTCATTTTTGACTGAATACACTTCAGATGTCTGAATGTGATTAAGGCACTGCAACCCTCCCCCCCCTCCCGTGCCTCTTAACTGCCCTAAATTTTGCTCTGTCCCTCAAGAACATTTGATTTTCTGGTAAATCAATGAAGACTACTGTTTGCCAGGAAAGCCAGATATCATAATTTCATGCTTATTATTTAGAAATTGTAGCTCTTATAAGGATTGACCATGATTTTAGGTCTCTCCACACCCTATACTGTTGGCTTTACCCAGAATTATTGAGCAAAGAATTTGAGAGGTATGCAGTCAGTCTCTTTCTCTCACTCTTGGTCACTCATTCTGCCTGTCTGTCTCTCTCTCATTCTGCATCTCTTACAAGCACATGCATGTTACATTTCTCTTTTGTTTATTTTTTTTGTTGGTTTACTTTTTTTGCACTCACTAAACAGGAAAACTGCATTTAATGAGTACAAAAAATGGCTGTCATTTGCTTTTTTCAGTCCATGTTTTATGGCAGCTTAATATGCTGCTATGAATTGGCAGACCTTTTTTCCACCAGGCATTATCTGCACATTAATAATCTGTTAGAAAAGGTTCATTCTCGAATAGAGTGATGAAGTACATTTAGTCCATAATCAAAAGGGAATGTAAGGCACTTCAATTGTCATAATTGGTGCCATTTTACAGCAGGCATAGACTGTAATGACCACAAGCACCTACCTAAGCTGCACAGCCATATGTCAAGGAAATGTCTGCATGTGTACAGCAATGTCATCCTCTGCGATGATGCCCCTGAAGCCACAAGCCTATATTATAAAGTCGAACAATTAAAATGTCAACTTACTTTTAATTGACCCGTATTTGTCGAAACTGCATAACATCGAACGGCCAAAACACAGATTTCTCTCTAAGGGAAAGAAATGAAAGAAATCGGTAGCCCAACCATGCACACCACATTAAAACAAACACTATAAAAGTGGGGGGCTTCACCTCCGCACACCCCCAACTAAATATACTAACTCCAAGATCGCACTACAGTCGGGAAAAGGGCAGATTTAACAGAATGGCCAACCAATTTCTTTCCCTAGAAAAAAATCGATGATTTGGCCATTCGATGATGTGCAGCTTCGACAAATATGGGTTTACTAAAGGTGAGCCAACATTCTGCTTCTTCACGTAAATGATATAGACCAGAAGCCACTCCCCAGCCCTCACAGAAACTTATGGTGTTTTTGGATTAGCTCCTCTATGCTCAGTGTTTGTCTTAACTATATATACTGCTATAACAACACCACTTGGTCGCTGCCAGAATTATTCAGAAACAGCTGCTGGTGCATGCATCTGCCATTATGATGTTGTAAGGCATGCTCTGGCTCACTCTGGGACTTTTACACTTACTGGGTGCTGTCTTACAAGGAAAATTCTGTGATGCTGAGGATGTGATTCCCCACTGTACAGCTTGACAGCTATAAGGCCCATGCAGATGTGCAAACTGTTGTCTGTAAAGCTGATGATTTTTGCATGTAAAAAATTGTCAAAAAGAACAACCCACCAAATATGCAGTCTACATAGTGTGTGCACTACATAGTTTGAATTATTTTGTTGATCAGTCAGAGCAGTGATATATACATGTACATTATATCATTTTCACACATCGTTAGTAGGGATGTCAGAGACACTGCATTATGCACAGTCCATCTGAACATTGCATGTGTTACATTTTATACATGTCTACCAAATCCTGTTAATTTGTAACTGCATTGACTTGCATAGGTAATTGTGTTAACATGTATTAACAGTACTACTAGCATTCTACAATGCCCTCTCACCTAATCTAAACCTTATTCTTTGTAATCTTCCTAGCTCTTTACCTCCCATCCTGCACAAAAGGACCTGCCTAGTCACTAAGGACCCCTTCTTACTACCTTCAACCATCCTAAAGACTGGTCTCCAACTTCTGCTGTTGCGGTGTCAATTTCCCTGTTGTTTAAAGATCAAGGAAGTATGTTCCACCCTGGTCCTAAACATTAAGTTGATCTGTAATAATCCTACTATACCTTTGTATTTAGTCACAGGCTGATTTTTACTATTTACACTGTACCTAGCTTAGAATGAACCTCAGCCACTGAGTCAGAAAGCCAGCAGCCAGACTCCTCATTGTCCCTGCACCTTTTTGTCTTCCCCCTGGCACCATGTTGCTTTCCCCCTGGCTCCATTTTTACTGAGCCACCTCTAGCTATCACTGTTATAGACACCTGTATTCTGCTCTCTGCCCACTAGGTAGCATTCTAATCCAGCCTTGGTTGATAACCCTTCCTCTAATTTATCTTTTTCTAGATTCCAATCCGTTTTTACACCCCTTTTCCTAGTTGCTAATCTTCCTGGGTCATCTCACTCCCCTGCTCATCTTTTCTCCCTACTTCATACTATTGTTCTATCTCTTTTAGCTCTCCCACTCCACCATCCTTTGCTACTATTAACTGCCTTACCACTTTCTACTTACCTGTGACAACTTTCTCTGCCGCAGGTATCTCATCCTCTCTGATTGCCTCTTTAAACTTTTTTAGCTGCTCTGACCCACTCCGTTCGCCCTCCGGGCTCACTCTGCTCCCCTACCCTACCCCCATTTCCCACCCACCCCCAAGTGGTCCTAGCCTTATACTTCTGTAACCACACCCACTCTACATATCACCCTATCTCCTACTTCTTCTACTTAACAGCCCCACCCCCTACCTCTACAAGTTCTTAGTAATTTAATTACCACATCAGGTACACTCTCCTCAGCACATCCTGCTTTGTTAATATTATATAGCCTCTCTCCTACATTTCACCTTTTTACAGCCCCTATCTTACAATTCACCTTTATTTCATTCTATTTCTCATCACTTCTATCTACTCTTCAACCTCCTACAGCACCCTCTCCCATCCTTATTTTTACTTACCTCACTCCTCCCCTCACCATACCCTAACTCCTTATCTACACATCACTATGACCCCATCACACAAGTCTACATACACAAACCTACTACTCCTAACTACTACTCTTGCTTGTCTTACTATACCATATACATTAACCTTCTTTGAACATGTTTCTTTTCCTGAACAACACCACCCCTACCAGCAAACCCTACCCATTTCCCATATAAACTCACTCATCCACAGTAATATAACCTCCACCTCTATTTATACACTTCCAAAGTACCATAGATGTACCCATATCGCTTACTTCCTTATCAAAAAAACCCTAAACAATCACTATAAACTCCTTAAGTCCATACAACATCCTCAAAAACACCCCCTACTAGATGGTGATATTCATCCAAACCCTGGCCCCAATACCGATATTCCCACTAACCACCACAACCCAACATCTCCCACTATCATTCTCCCAAACAGATCAGCTAACTCCCTTTTGATAGCTCACCTTAACACCCACAGCATAAACAATAAAATTTCCCACCTACACGCACTCTTAGATGTGCACTCATTTGATATTCTCTGTATTACAGAGACATGGCTGAAGCCCTCAACTCTGGACCAGGAGATTATCCCTCCTGGATATAACATCCTGAGATGTGACTGCAAGAATAAAAAGGGTGGAGGAGTAGCCATATTATATAAATCTGAACTCCAAGTCTCACCCTTCAATGTGCCCCTACCCTCAGAGTCTAATGCTGAAACCCTTACTGTAAAACTCCAAATCAACAACTCAAAATCTATCTATATAATTTGCACATACCTCCCCCTGGAAATAATATCAGCACTCTGGAAAATATTCTTAGCCACCTCTCTACTCACCTACCTCAGGAAACCATTGTCTTAGGTGACTTTAATATAGACTGGGCAACCTGTAATTCCCCTAATCCTACCAATCACATAAATCTTCACGGTTTCTCACAAATAATAACCACTCCTACTCTAATCCATAAGCCAAACAGTAAGGAATCCACCCTCGCCTGGATCCTACTCAACAGTCATCTTGATACTTATAAACCAGGAATCCTTCCCGATGATATCAGTGACCATATGCTAACCTATATTATTAAACACAAAATTCATAGCCCTAACACTAATATTTTTAAAACCTCCCGTTCCAAAAAACACTTTAATCCAGAGAGCTTCCAAAATGAACTAAAAGCATGTGACTGGTCACCATTGCTTCATCTTCAGCTTGATGAGGCAGTGACCTACTTCACTACCAGATTCCTTCAAATCCTCGATTTTCATGCCCCCTATTGCTCTTCCCGAATAAGGACCAAAATTGCCCCCTGGCTCTCAAAACTAACTAAACAAAAGATCCTCCTCAGAAATAAAATCTGGGCCAAATGGATAGCCTCAAAAAATCCATCAGATCACCTCTACTTCAAACAATTAAGAAATGCCACCAAAAAAGAAAATCTCCAAGACAAAAGAGACTATTACCTTCACCTCCAACAAACCCACCAACAAAAACCACAAAAATTCTGGTCAGGCTTAAACAAACTTCTTAAGCCAGGCCACTCTAAAACTCCTGCCCCCTCAGGTTTTGACCATAATAACTCAAACCAGATTCCAGATGCCTTTAATAACTATTTTACCAAAGCCATTCTAACCCTAGCTAATACTTTACCACCTGTTACCTCTTCCCCATTAGATACCACTAATACTCCATCTCCAACCTTTCATATAAAACCAGTACCTACATCCTTCACCTGCAACCTCCTTCAAAAACTTAAACCTTGCACCCCTTCTGCTGATTGTCTTCCTGCTGAATTCCTGCAAATTGCAGCTAAAGCCATTGCCTACCCCATCTCCATACTTATAAATAGAACAATCTCAGCAAGCAAAATCCCATCCATATGGAAAGTATCCCACATCATCCCTCTACACAAAGGTGGCCCATCTACTGAACTTTCCAACTTTCGCCCTATCACCTTACTCTCTCCAATAGCTAAAATAATGGAGAAATGCATTCACAGACAACTACTTGACCACCTTCTCCAGAATAACTTACTTGCCAACTGCCAGCATGGTTTTAGGCCATTCCATAGCACAACAACTGCCCTGCTATCCTTTTCTGACTCCATAAACAAAAATCGTAACAATAATACTTTTTCATCTACACTTTTTATTGACCTTTCAAAAGCCTTCGATATGGTGAATCATAAGTTGCTTATTGACATACTAAAAGCCCAATCACTTGATCCACAGGCATTACAATTGTTTAAATCCTATCTGGAAAACAGACATCAAGCTGTACTTTGGGATAATAATCTTTCCACACCCCTCCCTGTGAACATTGGAGTACCTCAAGGTGCTATTTTAGGACCTCTTCTCTTTTCTTTGTTTATTAATAATCTATATGCCACAATTCCACAAGCCAAGTGCATACAATATGCAGACGATTCTACCTTAATTTGTTCAGCCAAGTCCATAACCTCTCTCCAGTCACTCACCCAATCCATATTTAACAGTGCTGAAAACTGGTTCTTGCAGCATGGTCTCCACTGAACCCCAAAAAAACAAAATTATTGCTCTTTGCTCCTACTCTTAAGTCACCTCAACTGTACTTCACTGTAACCTCTAACAATGGAACTAACATATCCCCTGACACTACTACCCATCTACTGGGCGTAACAATTGATAACTACCTTAGCTATGATCACCATATTAACTCTACAATAAAGTCTGTTAACAAAAAACTTGGCACCCTTTACAGAATCAAACCCTTCCTAACTCCTTCTGCCAGAATAACTATTTCCCAGACCCATCTGATCTCTACCCTACTCTATACTTCTGCAATATATACCAATCTTCCTAAAAGCAACCTCTCCAAACTTTCGACATGTTACAATAACATAGCCAGATTTGCCACTGGCACCCCCTATAGAACTCACCACTGTCACAACATCAAACAACTGGGATGGTTAGAACTGCAGAACCAACTACTTTGCCAACAACTTGTCATCTCCCATAAGATTCTTTATCACCCTAATAATACCCCAATCCTCACTAATCTGATTATCCCCTACAAAAATCTAACTACAGTTCGCTCAGCTAATAAGCTACTAGTTTCCACGATTAAATCCAACAACAAAGTAGGGGACTCACTTTTTTCCAACACAGTAGGAAAAAGTTGGAACCAGCTTCCTAATGAACTTACCACCCTTACTTCCACTCTTCTTTTCAAAAAGCTACTCAAAGAATACCTTAAAACTCACTGGCTTTGTCCCTGCTCTAATCCTGACTGACACCTCTTTCCCCTTCCTGCACTCTCTATACTCCTCTGCTCTACTGCTCTATGTGTTCCTGTGGTAATGAAAGAATACATTTTTTATTATTTCTATTGATGGCTATCTCTCAAATGCTTGCTATATGTATTTGTTTTTAGCATATCCTACTATACTGCTCTGTTCAAGTCTAACTGAAGCTCAATAATAAACTATATACTGTCTTTCTTGGAACTATTACTATATATTGTATTTTGTCTCTGCCATTGCTTGGAGCTTTTCTCCCCGGGCCTCTACTGAAAATGGACATATATCCAGCTAGACTAGCCCGGTCAACAAATGTAAAATAAATAAATAAATAAATTGTGGTGACGCAGATGTTTTGCTGGAACCTTCTGTCTCTAGATTTATCTGAACTTTGGTGCTGAGCTATGATGTGAAAATGGCATTGATAGTGCTTCAAGCACATGCATCATCCTTCTCATATGATCTTCTTTAATAAATACCCATTGTGTTTGTGAGAAAATCACAAATTCACCCCCAGTCTGAACCCTCTCATGTCTCTGATGGACCAAGGTCAACAGTAAATAAATAAATCCTCAACTAATATACCCAGTCACATAACCGTTAGCTACTTCTTTAATAATGTATCCCACCATATAGGCATCCAAGGAACTCAGGGACAAAACTGGGTTTGGTTTTATGGCTAGGTTTGTAAAGACTCTGGTAGTCATTAGCCTAGTATAAACCTATGAACCTATACAAAATAGTGCACCTCATCTCTGATGGTAGTGCTGTCAGACACCTATCGGGGAAAAAGTTTATCCATCCTTCAGGCAAAGTATCAGCAACACCTTAACTATCTGGTACATTCAATAAAAGAAGCATTCATTTTTGGAACAGCATGGTGTCTACAATATCTATTGATGTTGCTCATTGTATGCAGTTATATAGATCAACTACAGTCTCAGGCATCCTTTCATAGCTAGTGCCGTCTACAGCATCTCTGAGCTGTTATATCAGCTTCACTATAGACACAGTGCGGGCTGGCACATCTGCCATGTGATATAGGCCAAAGTGAATAAGCAGGAAGGTGACACACCCTTAAGTTATACTAGTTTCTTGCTTTCCCAGCTTATTTATAGTATAGTATAGTAGTACTTTTATTGTCTCAGCCATTAGTGAAATGTATAATCATTCGTCAATATTGTCTGGTCAGTGCATACTGTAATATACTAGCAGCACCTATGTTATTGTGTCTCCTTTACCATCTATGATACATGTAGTGTAATCAGTGGTCTTATTCAATTAACAAAAAAATACATACATAAATAAATAACTCGGGTTGTAGCAAACAACTGTTTTGCTCCCTCAGATAGTCATTAACATATTCAAAGCTATACACTCCAATAAACAGGAGAAGAAAATGAGTAGGCCTGACAGCTTCTAGGATGAATTTGGTAAATTACTGGGGTAAGAGACAGGGAGTGAACTGAAAATGAATTTTAACAGGGCTTTTTGGGGAGCACAGAATACCTTAGACATGGAAGAGAGCAAGCCTTATTGCTCTAAGGGAAAAGAAGATCAGAATGCATCCATGACCAACTTGAGTTTTTGTTTTCTTTTTGTAGAAACAGGTTATTTCCTTACCTTGCCAGTGATTTTATGCCAGTCAGCTCCTCCCTCTGATTTATGCATGCACACTCTGATTGGCTACCACTGTCTTCGGGTGACTAGAGAAGTGGTTGTTCTCTGAACTCTGTCTCTTTGATTCTTTCTATACCTCCCATCAAAAATATTTACATTAGGCACTGTGAAAGTATCTGCTTTGCTATTATATAGTGGTACATCATTTACATTGTGAATAACAATAACAATAGTGATAGTTATACAATTATAGGTTGCATAAAAAGTTATAGTCTAAAAATCAGAAATTATGGACTCATTGTTCATAAGTTACATTCAACCCAAACTAGAGTGTGGAACAATAATATGGAAAACTTTTATAAAACTGGGCGTCCATGTATGTGAAAGTTAAAGTTACTACAAAAGATTAACATTTCTGAACTTATACAGAATCTCAAATAGATATTTAGGATGATACCTTATTCAAAGATGTCAGATCACAGAGTCAGTACCATGTCAGGACTAGACAATGAATGGTATGAAAATTGACAATAGGTGATTTGGTCACATTGACTAATGACACCAAAAATGGGTATGGGTGTTTGCTGATGATAAGTGAGTTGAGGACCTGGATAACTCTGACCTATACCATAGAACCATTTTAATGGCAGGAGTGGTCTATGTGCCTCTTTTGGGCAAAGTGTGACTGCCACAAAGATCAACATCCCTGAGTTAATAAGCTACTGGATGGCTGGGGTCTAGCTGCCCAGGCTGGGTACCTGGTATACCTCAGTTGAGCAAAACTGGATGTAAAACCAATAAATCTGTCAAACTTGAACTAAGACTTGTTGCACTCAATACAAGTTCACTGACAAGATGGAAATCAGAAGTGGATGACATGATGGTAAGAAAGAGACTGGGCATTGTGTGCATCCTTGAAACAAGATGGAAGGGCAGTAAAGCACAGCCACTTAGCTTGGGATACAAAGTCTAATACTGAAGGTGAGAATAGACTAGAGATCTTGTGGGAATTGTGGAGAGAGAGAGTCTTCTGAAGACAGTGAGAGATGGCATCATAATTAGTGATAAACTCATGGTGTCAGACTCCAATGTAAAGATAAGGCAGAATTTATTTATAATCTTAGCCTATGACCTACAGCAGGCTTATGATGGCAAGGAAAAGACTGCATTCAAGCATCAGTCACAGGACCCACTAGATAAAGTATGTCAACATGAGGTGGAGTTGGTAATGGGAGACTTGAATGCTCATATTGTGGCCGACAGAATATATGAGGACTACTTGGATCCACAATGGTTGGGCAATAAGAATAATGGAGGGGAAGCCATTTTAGATTCAAAATGGCAAATGACTTGATGGGGGCTAACGCATGGTTCAGTAAGAGAGTCAGTCACAAGATCACATGCAAGAGTGGTCAACATGCAACTCTGGTAGAATTATTCCTAGGGAAAGCACATTGCAGTTAATCAAAGAGTGCAGAGTCATCCCTTGTGAAACAATCAGTCCACAGATAAATTACTGGTGGTCACAGTCAGCTACAAGTAGTGGTCAGAGAAGGCTCTAAGGTCAATATAGACAAAGATGAAGATCTGGAAGTTGACTGGAGAGAAAGGACAAGAATTCAAGGAAATAGACAGAGCTCTAGCATCTCAGGAAGAAGAAATTGATGAAGTGGAAGAAGAATGTCAGCATCTCAAAACAGCATGTGTGAAGCAAGAAACAGTGCCCAACACGGTGTGGTTTATTGTGGAAATAATGCATTTCCAGGGTAGTTCTGAGGCCCAACACCACCACACACACCCTGGAGGACATTGTTGTGCTTAGAGAATAAAATGTATATCTGTTAAATCATTTTGTATTTTTTTATTGCAGTATAACTTTTTTATATTTTTGATGCAAAATAATTCCTCTGACTAATTCTTCAAACTTGCAGTAGTATATGTAATTGTTGCTGGAGGAAATAATTTGCATCTGAAATATAAGTTATGTAAGTGTCTACAGGCAGACACACTTACATACACATAGAGAAATGCACACGCATACACATACATTCAGAAGCACAGACAGACTCACAAACATATGCATATAAACACACACACACACACACACACACACACACACACACACACACACACACACACACACACACACACACACACACACACACACACACACACACACACACATTTAGAAACACAGACAGACTCATGCAAATATACATAGATAGAAAAATACACACACACACACACACACACACACACACACACACACGCACTTATTGCTACTTTGCTGAGTGAAAACCTCCTCAGATGTTTCCTTGTGAGTAAATGGATGAAAAAAATAACAAAGCATAGCAACTCTCCCCCCTGTCCTTTGCTGTCACTGATGTATGGTGCTGCTCTGTCCATTCATTTTAGTCAATAATGCCAAATATGAAGAGCGTCATATCTCTTATTATTTAACAAGTCTGTACTGACTGATTGCCTGTTGCAGTCATACTGTTCCCGTGTCTGTCTCTCTAGCATATACTCACATGCACACAAGCATACTCACATGCACACACACACAAACACACACACACACACACACACACACACACACACACACACACACACACACAATAATGCATGTCTTTCCTTTTTTAATTTATTTTTCTTTTAATTTTACAGTTGGTAAACAGCAAAATGTTGTTTAGTAAGCATAAAGAAATAAACAGCCATTTGCTTTTTTACTGTCTGAGCTTCATGCAGCTTAATATTCTTCTGTGAAGCAAGTGTGGCCATTACTTGTCCATTAACACCCTGCTGGAGGGTGACAATGAACATGTTACTCATTATCTGTGACTGTAGAACAGATATACGGCCAAGGCAAGTATTGGAATGAGGTAGAAAAGGAACACTTGCGTTGGAATACAGAAGTCCGGAAGTTATCAAAAGAAAGGAGTGCAGGAATAAGTGGGAGATGCAAAAGATGGACCAGGATAAGAGGGCATACTGATTGGTTAACAAAGAGGCTAGAAGAATAGTCAAAATAGCAAAGTAAAAGGCATCAGAGACACTCTACAGCTTCTGGAAAGTGACTTAGCAGATGGCAAAAAAGAAACTCTATCAGGTTGCAAGGAAACTACAGAAAGATAAAAAATAGTCATTGGACACCATTCGTAAGGGATGACAGCAATAACCTGTCCAGTCCACAGGTGATTAAATGAAGAAGGAAGGAATAGTTCCAGCAGCTACAGAATGAAGAAAACTCCACAGAAGCTGTACTGTCCATATGCAGCCTGTGATGAAAGAGGAAGAAGAATAGCCGACCCTACAGGAAGTAATGAGCACCTGGAAAATGAAGTCATTGAAAGCAGCAGACTTAACTAAAGTCACTGCAGATATGACCAAGATCATGTGTGAGTTAAGGCAGGAATGCTCCTGCAGGTACACAGACAAGAACAGAGAGAATGGTATGCCCCAGATGACTGGAGAAAAAGCATTCCCATGTCAGTAACATGAACAAAGGAGACAATCTCTGATACTGGATAAATAGAGATATCAGACTCCTGCCTCACTGCATGAAAATGGTGGGGAGGGTGATGATAAACAAATACTGAAAGTAGCAGAAGAAGCGTGGATGAAAAGCAGTTCAGATTCAGTACACGATGTAGCATAACTGACACATTGTTTGCAGTGAGAGAGAGAGTACAAAAGAAGCTAGAGATGAGAAACAGTCCAACCAGGCATGCAATGGAATAAGCATATGAATAGGTTCCAAGATAGTTGATTTGGGAAGTCCTGGAAGCATTGGTAGAATTGGTGCAGGATATGTACAAGGGCCTAGTGACACAAGTATAAATAGTGTTTGAGCTCACAGAAGGGTTCCAGTGAGAGCGTGTATGTATCAGGCTTCAACTTTGAGCCCACACGTGTGTACTGGTAATGGACTAAATTAGAAAACAGTTAGGAGTGGACAGATCAACAAAGTTGTCGTATGTAGTTAATGTTGCATTGCAGGCAGACACTGAACAAGAATATCAGCAAATGATGGGGAATGCAAAACTGAAGGCACATGGGATGAAAGTGAGTACAGATGAGACAGCTGTCAATACACCACATGGAAGAAATCAGCTGAAAACTGAATTGAAATAGAAAGGACTACAGTAGGACAGTATCTGGAAGAGTGGATGAGGAGAAGGGAAGTCTGAAAAAGGAGGTTAAAGCTAGAATCAGTAGGGTTTCATTCAACAGACACAGAGTAGTTGTGGTAGTGCGTAACAGAAGAATGCCAAAAAAGCTGAAAAGTAAGGAGTACAAAACAGTGGTGCAACCATTACAATTGTATGGTACAGAAACCTGAGAGGTGAACGCAGAACAGTAGAGGAAGTTAGAGGTGATGGAGATGAAGTGCCTGAGACATGTAGTAGGGTACACACTGTGGGACAGACAAAGAAACGAGGACATCTGAGCAGAAGCCAAAGTAGCTCCAGCTACATAGAAAGTCAATAATAACAGATTATAGGGGCTTGGGCACATGTGTAGGAAATCAGAAGATGATTTGGTGAAGAAGACGTGGGAGAGACAGGAAAATGGCAAGAGGAAATAAGGATATTCAGCAAAGAAATGTCTGGATTGTATGAGACAAGGCATGTGGCAGTCAGACATGACTGTCAAAGAAGATAGTGTAGTGGCATTGAATCAAGAGAGATTGTGACAGTTGGCATGCCACCCTGGCCCCATGTAGAAGATGGAAGAAAGGAGTTTATGCTGCTGCTGATGATGAATTTATTTGGGTAGATAGGGCATTTAGTGACAACAACCTCTGGAAATCCTAGTGTTATCAAACAGTAGTAGGGAATCCCCAGAAAACCTGAGTAGGATATTATATAGGAGTGAGACACATACTTAATGCCTCTGTGAGAAAGCAATTGAGGCCTGGAAGAGAATAGCCTGGAAGAGACTACCAAATTATATTAAAACAAGCATTAGTTTAGTTATTTTAACAGCTTTGGTGCTTATTATAGGGATGACTGTCTTAGTATATTGGTATGCTAAAACAGCATTATTACCGGTAAATGAAATGTGTGTTTTGTGTGTGTGTGTGTGTGTGTGTGTGTGTGTGTGTGTGTGTGTGTGTGTGTGTGTGTGTGTGTGTATGTAGTTTACACAGAGACTCATTATTTCAACAGTTCCTAGTACTCATGTAAACCGCCTGCTGACCATCTATCTGTGTGGACATAATGTGTTATATTTTACTCTCCCACCTGTCCGGTCTCTTTTTTTTTTAATTTCTCCAAGTCTTTTAGGTTTCTGATACCATGACAGGAATTGACCACATTCTTAAGTCAAAGTGTGAATAAATATCATGAAATTAGTATTGTTTCAATCTATGATGTCAGCCAGAAGTGCTCTTCACAGCACCCGCAATGTGTCCAGTAATGACTCTTTCTGCAATTCGTATGGAGTTACACTTATTGGTAACATACCTAAAAATGGTTGTAGATTCTTTTTTATAAGACCTGTTGCTTCTACTACACTGGAACTGTCTGGGTATCTTTCTTCCACATTATTAACATTTCTGCCAGCAATCCTGTTATTTTATGACTTCCTTTCTCTCTCTCTCTCTCTCTCTCTCGCTCTCTGTGTACAAGATACTGTAATCACTGGGTGTAGCGATTTTAATGGTCAATGCCACTTTTGTCTTCTTCCTGTAGACCAGTATATCTGGTTTTCTTGCATCTGTCTTTTAAACTGTTGGTAATGGGTGATCCCATATGATGTAGGCTTCATTATTTTCTATGATGCTTTGTGGCTCATGTTTCCAGTGTTTTTCAGCTACTTCAATATTATGTTTGCACAATCCCCAGTGTAACATTCTTGCCACATTATTATGCCTTTCAGTATACAGTCCTTCTGCCGTTAGTATGTCACAATGAGCAACAAGGTGTGCAGCTGTTTCCAATTCTGTTTCACAAAACCTACATTTGTCTGTTTCTCCCACATGTCCAATGGACTTGATAAACTAATGTGTATGTAGTACACTGTCTTGGGCCACCAATATTAACCTTTTATCTTTTGGTTTGAATTCACCTCTCCTTAACCATTCCTGCATTCGATCCTGATCAACATGAAGTTGTTGCAGGAGTTTTCTTACTTGCAACTATATTTATGCATTTTCCACATTTCTTGCCTTCTCATCTGATCCTTCACCTTATATTATTTCCTTTGTTTTTTTGCCACATTCAGTTGCTGCCTGATTTTAATCTACTTCTGGCTTGATTTCCAGTCCCACTTGACACCAATATGTTTCTGCTAGACTAAGCAGGGAAGTCATCTTAGATTTATTCTCCTCATGTTTCAAAACTTGCACTATGTTTGGATCTTGTGAGGTCAGGAGATATGTATGCAGTCCCACCACTGCAGATCTATACCTGTAATCAGTTTCAAGGAGGCCTATACCTCCTTTGGAATGAGGAATATATAATCTTGGTATGCACTTATTTTTATAAATCATTTGATGAGCATGAAGCATCCTTCTTGTTTTCCTGTCTAATCTATCCAACTCCTTTTGGGGTCAGTCAGTTACTCCAAAACTGTAAGTTAGGACAGGAAGAGAAAAATTGGTTTATAGCTTGAACTTTGTTTTCAGGATTAATTTAAGTCTTCTAAAATATTCCTTACTGATTTTTATTTGCATTTGTTCATGTTTTATTGTTGATCTTTCAACAATTCCAAAATATTTATACACTTCCTCTTGCTGAAGTTCTTTTATATCACATTCTTGTCCCAAACTGATGTTTTCTTGGTGCTGCAGCTTTCCTGCTTTAAAGGTTGTTTTTGCACATTTATCAAGACCAAATGACATTCTTATATCATCTGAAAAAGTATTGACTACTTGCAGTTGTGCTTTCAGTTCTTCATCTGATGAGCTATCCAGTTTTAAATTATAAACAAAGAGAAGATGAAAAGTCTTTACACTTTGTTGCTTTCTGGGAAAAAATTATAGCCATGGCCTAATCTGTTAAGCAGGCAGTTTAATGGCTTAAAGGCAAAGCAAAAGAGCAGCAGTGACAGAGTCATCCTGGAATATCCCCGTTTTAAATGTTATCACTGGAATAATAATTTGTCCTTTATCATGGCTTAACTGCAAAGTGGTTTGCCACTGTTTCATGGTCACTGTGATGTATTTTATCAACATAGAGTGTATCTTATACATTTTAAGCACTCTTTTATCCATGAATTTGGGATACTGTCAAATATTTTTTTTGTAGTCTATCCATGCCATACTTAGAGTCTTCCCCTTTTCACAGTTTTCAACTATGACTTTATTTAACCACAAATGATCCTTTGTCCCATATGACTTTCTTTTATTACCATTTTGTTCTATTGCCATAACTGAATTTTATTCTAAATGACTATAAACTCTGTTGGCATCAGTTCTAGTGTATACCTTATACGTCGCCGGAAGACAAGTTGTTACTCTATAGTTTTTTAGGGTAGCTTGCAGGTTTGCTCTTAAGTAGGAGCATTGCTTTCCCTGTTGTTAGCCAGGCTGGTGTCTGTTCAGGGTGTATATATTTAGCAGAAGTTAGATACTGCATCTGGGCATTGGGTTTTCCAGTTAGAGGTTTTTTTAATTTGTTTCAATCTCTCTGGCTGTTACTTCATCCCATTGTATATCCTGTACATTTGAACTTCTTATTTTTTCTTATACTTCTTCTATCCATTTAGCATGTTTGTTATGTTTCACAGGATCTTTAAAAATATTTCTCCAAAATGTATCTATTTCTTCTTTTTTTTTGGTGGTCTTTCAATTCCTTTTATCTTCTTTCCCAATTCTCTATAAAACTTTTTTGGGTCATCAATAAATTGTTTATTTTGTATTTTTTCCTTTATATTTATCTGCATATCTTATAAGTGTTTCAGCCTGTGGTAATATTTTTAGTTTATTATTTTCCGTAGTGCACAATAAATCCTGATCCATTATAATACTGTGCATTGGTTGCATTATGTCTATCTTTCTGAGTATTTTTGTTGATCTGTGCCTTCTTCTACACTCTTCTAACAGTGACACTTCTTGTCTTAGTTGCTTTATAGTTTTCTCTATTCAATACTTCCATGATGGCATTCAATTTCTCCACGTCCTTTCCCTTACTACCCTGTGTTCTTGTGGTATCACTTTATCTGTTATTAATTTGGCTGCACAGTAATGTATCCTGTTTACTTCTGTTATATAGCATGAATCTCTATGGCTTCATCAGAGACTGTATATCTGAAACTGTTTCACAGTAGTGCACATTTATTTTCATATCGATGTTACCCTTTTTGTTGCAGCTGCTGACTTGTTGATGGTAGTACTGATGTGAGTCTGCTATGATTTATGCAGTGCTATATTAGCTCAAGTTCTGCTGTCATTATCATAGCGAAGGCTTAGCTCTCCTTCCAGCTGATTTAAAGTGCAAGCTTTCTATGACCGGTCTCAGTGAACATTTAGTTGTACTGTTCCTCTTGTGTTTGAAACCAACACCCTCTATACTCTGTTAGCTACACTGTTTTACTGAACTAGCACAGGAAGTGTTGATATACAGTTCGACATTCATAAAGTTGTTATAGCTTTTAGTTAATGTACCTATTTATGTTTATCCACAGCATACATTTTTGTCAATATAACTGAACACAATGTACTGTTTCAAGGGTACTATTTCGCCTCTGTTCTTCTGTTTAATGACTTTCTCTTGCATGTACATTATCCGTGTTTACTTATTCACTTTTCTTAAACATTTAAATCTTTATACTCTCATGTATTTGCAGTGTAAAACTCACCAGACTGTGGATCCTTCTTACTGCTTTTTGGAAACAATGTCTATTGCCAATATGGAAATGGAAAACTGACCACATGCCAAGAGATATGCTTGTCCCTGTGTTTGACCAGGTGGCTCTGACACTGTTATCACTTCTCTCTCTACTGTTACCACTTTCTAAACTGCTAACATGCTTTCCAGGAAACAATACTTCATTATTCAAGGGCTGTAAGATGATGTAGTTTCTCTGCCCTACTTATATTGGTCAGTATCTTCTCTTCCCCCTATGCTGTCTACAGCCGGTACCCGCTGTTCAGATTATTGATAGGGAGGATCCTCTGTATGCAAAACAGTTGGCACCTTCCCCGACTGCTAAACTATTCTTGTAACAGCTATTTGTGTCTACTTTTTACTTTAGTTTTGTGTTTCTTTTCGTTCCCTAGAGAAATATTATTTCTTTACATTGCCATTGATTTCATGCTGGCTGTCTCCTCTGTCTGATGTGATCATGCACACCCCGATTGGCTACTGCTGCCTCATCTAATTGGTGACCCACTTCTCTCCTCTCCCACTGCCATCACCAGCCACCCCCAAATTTGTTTTTATACTTATCTCATCTCCGTCTGCCCTTCCATGATACTCATATCAAACATAATTACTCACTCATTATTCATTATCTCCCTCTATTAATCCACACCAAATTCACTATTCCAGCCTATGCACTGCACCCCTCCAACAAACATAAATAACACTTGGCCACTACCACGACCATTCCTCTTGTAGAGTCTAAAAAGTGTAATAATATGACTTTTCTAATATACACTTAATGCTCCCGACTTTGTGCCTTCTCAAAAATATGAGTCAGCTTCACAACTTATCAGACTTCTCTCCTTCACTGTACAATGCAATCCAGTCTATCTAATAAACAGCTACATTAACATACTCTTAGCTGCAAAATTATACCTGCCCAACCCACTTAACTTCAGATATTGAACATACTTATTTATACACATTTTCAATAGGAATAAACGTATCTGAATTATTACTAAATTACATCATGTAAACCATATCCATAATTTCCTTCCTCTACTAACTTGTGGAGATATACAGGCTAACCAAGACCTAATAATAATAAGAAGAAGAAGAAGGAAAAGAGAAAGGAAAAGAAGGAAGAGATGAAGGAAAAGAAGAAGGAAAAGAAGAAGGAAAAGCGGAAGGAAAAGAAGAAGGAAAAGAGGAAGGAAAAGAAGAAGGAAAAAAGAAGGAAAAGAAGAAGGAAAAGAATAAGAAGAAGGAAAAGAAGAAGGAAAAGAGGAAGGAAAAGAAGAAGGAAAAGAAGAAGAAGAAAGGAAAGAGGAAGGAAAATAAGAAGGAGAAGAAGAAGGAAAAGAGGAAGGAGAAGAAGAAAAAGTAGAAGAAGAAGAAGAAGGAAAAGACGAAGGAGAAGAAGAAGGAAAAGAGGAAGAAGAAGGAAAAGTGGAAGGAAAAGAAGAAGGAAAAGAAGAAGAAGAAGAAGAAGGAAAAGAGGAAGGAAAAGAAGAAGGGAAAGAAGAAAAGAAGAAGGAAAAGAAGAATACTCCATTAGCCCACCAACCTGATTACTGGAGAACTCAAAATGGCATAAACATTTCCCATCTCAATGTCAGAAGAATTTGCAATAAAATCAATGCAGCTCATTTGTGGATATCATATTATCAGCTTTACATACCAATTGCAGAAGCATGGCTGGAACCAAATACAGAATATCCACCTCTGGATTCATGAACAATCATCTAGGCTTCGCACAAAGCCTACATGATTTTTATGTGTTAGTGCAATGTGCAGCAGTGCTAATTGCATATGCATGCTGATCTTCATGCTTGCATGTATACAAGCATGTTTTTATGTCCTGCAACACTGTTGGTGGCCACTCAAATGTGTTGAACAGTATGATCACACACAGTAAACAAACAAGCTTGCCTATGGGCTAGTGCAGATAGAGCCAAGAGATGCAAAAAGCAAATAATAGTATTAGGCATGGCAAGTGTACTGAGTGTAATGTGCACATAACTGAAGGAGGGTACATGGTTTGTGACTGCACTAGAGGGATTACCAGGTAGGGAAAATGTTTTGAGTGCCCAGAAATCAAAGAGATATATACAGAAATATATGTGTGGGGGTTAAATGTTCAAACTGTTTTAAGATAATTGATTTAAAGATGCTTATGTCACAAATTCAATTTTGCTATAATAAAATTCTGCAATATGTATGTCATAATAATAAATGGTGGTTACACTTCCTCAGCAAATATAGGTAAATAAAAGCAGGCAGGATATCATAGGATGTGCCAGTTACACAAATTAACAATGTAACAGAGGGAATTACATGAGATATGAATGTTATTAACATGCTGGGTTGAGATGACAGCAAGGGCAGTACATACTTTTTGGGATATTTGTATGGCGTTCATTTCATCAATAAAACTTTTGAAAAATATGAATGGCTCAGAAACCACAATTTCCTTTTGCAAGAATCTAGCCCATCCCATCCATGTTACCACTGAGCTGTGTATTAAGTGTAAACGCCACAGAAAAAGGCATAGCCCACGTATGAGAAGGCTCACCCTTGAAGGGAATTATGCACTTTAATATTCTAATGGTTATGCATTCCATATGTAGATGTGTGCGGTGTTACAAATGTGGGAGAAGTGTGTTCCATTTATAATACCCTTGCTTAAGTCACTCCTGCATGACACAGTTATTGAGAAAAAATATAAGAACAGATGCAAACACCACACTATAATGCAATGTGGTCCACGGAGCTGTGTATTTTCGGCATCTGCCACAGGAGATAGCAATGGGTATTTTCACAAATAACTGAAATGAATGTGTGAATTAAGAAAGGATCCTTAATAATGAATGTCATATCAGCATGTCAGACTGATGGCAACTAAATGAGCATGCTCATGTGCACACATCTGTGATTAGTCCTGTATCAATTGTTTTTCATCAAGAAAGTTTCTCTTTGTTTTTGTAAACATCCCATCCAAAAACTGGAGTACACTTGTGTACACTACAGTACTCAATGCATTTGCCACAGTAGCACTCTCACCATGACATTTGCAGAACAAATGTCTACTGCCATGAAATCCAAAGCTATGTTCACATGTGTTCTTACAACATATGAATGGATAATACTGATGTGATATAAAATAGTTGTTAGGTGACGTCAGTAGATTTCCACAAAATAATTCCCTTTGCTAGAATTGAGCATCATGCTGGACAACTCCTACAACTAACAATATTGCTGTTAATCACATGTACCACAGTGGAACTGTTATCACAGATGTTGAACTTCACCATGTAAAGTTATTAAATCTTATTAAATCAGGTATACTTTATTTGCTCATAATGTTTATCTGCTAAAATGAATGAAGGAGGACTCTGCCATTCTATACATATCCAGTATAATTGGGGGGATGTCATATCTGCAGTACAGTTAAGGGCAGAGATGGTGACAGTCACTCATTGCTGGCTTAGAACACTTGCCTATGTATTGAGAAAATCAACACCATAGTGGGATTCATGAATATGCCATGGTATATCTGCCTCGTCAATTGTCATATTATGGTTAGTGAAACATTACATCATATGTATGAATCAATTAATATGTGTCACAGTAATTACTTAGAAATAAACTTGCTGTATGTCAGACAATATTGCCTGATGGTAGGTATAACCAAATACAGCTGTGGTTTCCTGGTGTTGTCATTGTGATGGTAGAACAATGGTTGTACAACAATAATGTACAATGTGGACATAATCCTATATTGGAACACATGCTTTACTTAAGCATCATACATTACATCATATCATGTCCTCAGTCCTGAGGGGGAATCTCACTATATGGAATGACAACTTATTCAAATGGTAGCATCAGTCTTCATACAGCCTTTCAAAAGGAAATGTGGAATGAAGTGTTGTAACAAGAAAAAATATCTACACATGAGTGTAGCACGTGTGGGTGACAACAGTGATAACACCATGTACAATGACTGCAAACAGTGAATTTGGGATTTAAACTATGTACCTAATATCACAGACTAATGAAGTTTGCTGAAATCCAAGTGCAACTACAGATTTATTTCACAACTGTGACACTGCACATTTCAATGGAGGACATCACTATTGTGTATTACTTTGATGTTTCCATTAAAAGTGGTTGCACAAGCACACTGTGTAGCTGCATGTCATATATGTATTTGCAACCTGTTCTGCACAGTAAGAAGAAGAAATGCACACTCACAAAAGACAGTCAGTCCTGTATTTGAACTCTCTACCTTTCCACTGACACAATCTACATGGAAATGCATTATATGCATGCAGCATAGTAGAAGTCTGACTGCATGTCAGCTACACCGCATCTTTGAAGGGATGACATCAATTGTGTCATGCAAAGGAGATGGGTGTGCAGAAATGACTTCTACAGCCATGTGGGATTTTAAATGTTGTAAACACTAAGAGGTATAAGAGACTCCTGCATGTATTTACATTTGCATATAGGCAGTCATGATTTTCTCACTGCAGGATGTGAACTCCCTACCTGTCAACTGGAATAATCTACATGCAAGCATAATACAAGCATACACCACAGAAGAGGTCTGATTTTAGCTTTGTGACAGTGCATTTTTAAAATAGTGACCGCATCAGTGTGTTGCAGACAGTGTGTGTTTGTGGATAGAGTGAAAAGGAGATGTGGAATTGATCTGACCATGTAAATATTTCTCATGAGTAGAATTAGTCCTCTAGTGATGCTATGGACCCACCATCACACACACAAGTTGGTTGTTGCAAGATTAGAACTTCCTAACTCTCTAATTACACAATCCAGAGGGCACAGTACTTAGTTCAGGCATCACTGCAGAAGTCTAACATCTAAAGTGTGACAGTGCACTTTATAGAGGATGACAGCATTGTCTTGCAAAAAGATGATGTTGGGAGAAGGATCCGACATTGATGTGGACACGCCCTGCAGTGTAAAATTTTCTCCAGTCCATGATTTCTGTAAGGCCAGCAGTTCATAAGGATAGCTTCACTCAACTCTATACACAATCCATACACAAGTTGACTGCTGTAAGATTAGAACCCTCTATCAATCTTGGTACACAATCCAGAAGACACAATACTTAATGTAAGCCCCACTGCATGTCTAAAGTGTGAAAGTGCATTTTATAGAGGATGACATCAGTGTGATGTTACATCAGTCCATAAGGTCATATTTATACAAGTCTACACACAACTCGCATGCGCATACACACACACACACACACACACACACACACACACACACACACACACACACACACACACACACACACACACAATTTGACTGCTATGAGATTAGAAGCTCCTAACTGTCTAGTTACATAATCTAGAGGACACAGTACTTAAATCATTCACTCCAGAGGACTTCAGGAAGTTTCCATTGTAACTTACAATGGATGGAGCCTAACCCTTTTGACAGAATCAAATGATGTCCTCACATTTCAAAGAAATGTTTATATTTCTGGAAACATATGGGGTTATGAAAGAAGTGTAAATGACAAATTGTTCAGCACAAACTATTTTTATAGTGGTGGTATTCTTTAGGTTCTATTTTTAAATTGATTTTTTTAAGTCACAGTAAACACAGTAACTATTAAATTTGTAATATTTTGTAAACCACTTACAATATCTCAGCAACCACTCAAGTTACACACATACTGTCAGCAGTATTTTATTCATCCAGCTGAGAGCTTTCATATGATGCTAAGGAGTTCTGTCTGTTTTACTCGGTTGTGGAGATAATTAGAAAAATGTGAAAATTATATCTATATAAACTAATATCATAAAAACAACAGTTAATATCTATTTACCTGCAGTAGATGGAGATCAAATATTAATGCAGTTGAGTTTGCCATTGTGTAAGTTTTAAGATGAAATCTTTTAAAACCTTGTACATAGCATGATTTTGGAATTATTGAAATAAATATGAACAAGCAATATTTGATGCCTAGAGGTGTCAGTAAGAGTTAACTGCAAATGCACCTGGAGGTGTCACTCAGATGTAATGAGTTAACACAAGTGCCAGTGAAGAAGTCTGGCTTCTACACTGTGACAGTGCAGTGTAGATAGGATTAGGTTTATATTCTGTGTCAGAGAAACTATAGTGACAAAGATTTTGTGCAAAGCTATATATGTTGATATGAAGAAGTAAGTACAATCTTCTGATCAATAATACATACATACTGTTGACTTAGGTCAGCTATGCTGTCCTTAATGGATATTGCAGAACTGAGAATAACATATAATTGTGTTGTGTACATGAGACTCGCACACACTTGTGAAACACAGGATGGACAATGAAGCAGTCATAGATCATCAGGTTATGATAATGGTATGTAACACGTAATGAATGCTGCTGATATTAGCAATGCTATCTGCTCATGCATGTCCAGGGTGCAGTGTCAACTGTTAATGTTCCAATGCAGTAGGATATTAGACTTCAGCAAAATAATGACAGTGTGAAAATGCCATAAGATGAAATTTACATCTATCAGCCTAATGAATAGTCAACAATACAAAGGAATAAGAAAGAAGGGGAGAGGATGGAGACATATTTACATACACCTGTGAAAGGTTGGTGTTATGGGTCATGAATGCACAGCTTTATGGTGTGGACTCATTATCCATCTGTCATGCTCTGTATCATTAAGTGATGGCTCTGAGGATGAATAATCTGTGGGAGAGGCAAAACCTGATTAAAACATGAGTAGAATAAAGTTGTTTTACTAAGTCTTCCTTATGAGCGTGGATGTGTTTGCAAATGTTTTTGCAGCTGTACTTTACCTGGATAAATACTAAGATGTATGTCATAAAACATGTCATAGAAGTATAACATTGCAGTAATAAATATTGTAATATACATCTGGAATTGAACCCTTGATGATATGGCCAAAAAAAAAGCAGTCTTCAGACAAGTGATATATGTCAACACTCGACAGAGGAAGCTGCATTTTGTAACATCCAGTAGGCAAACAACTGTTAGAGTAACTGTTGCCAATTATTGCTTTATTCTGCTCTTACTCTGTGTTCTGATAGCATGACATGTTTAAGCACCTTTGCATAAGGATAACCAGACCACTACGGGTGATGGCAACAACTGACCAGGTTTTGCCATTAGACATGAACAGCCATTCACCGTCACTCAACATTGGTGTGTGATGACAAACTCCACACAAATGCTGAGGACAAAAAGTGAAGACTTTCTTATGGACCATTTCTGGTCATGTGTCTTGTATGCCATTCTATTTTTGACTAGACTAAATTTGTATAAAAAAGGTTGATAAGGAAAAAAGGTGAAATGGAGGCAGCAAGCAGAGGAGAGGACATGGGGGGAATAGAGGAATTTGCAGAAAGGTAGTGGGAAAGAACCACAGCTATCCACATCTTCATAACAGAAATCTAGAAGTGTAGACAGAATTTGCAGAACTTGGACTGTCAACACCCCAAAGGTAGATGACAACAATAGAATAATGTTGTACAGCCAATTGTACAAAATCAAATGTGTAAAAAAGACACATAGGTGAAGTGGAAAGGTATGTATGGGTGTTTATTTTTTTGTGGGACAGGTGCACATTTTTTATTTTCATTTTTATTTTTATTTTTTATTTATTTTTTTGCTTTCAAAGAGAGAGGGATATTGGAAAAAGGGTTTACAAATGAAAGTGCCATGTAGGTAGGGTAGGTGAGGAAGCAGGCATAGACATACAGGACATACAAGATAGACAGGGATGTTAATGGGCACAAAAGATTGTGGAACACAATGACTGGGGATAGGTAGGGGACATCCGAGGCACACCCACATCATGCGTGAGAACAGTGAAAATCTAGTCCTCACCCTCAGAACTTTCATCACTGTCTCCTGTCTCAGTTTCCTGTGACAGTGCGCGATGTGGCATTGTCTTGGCAATATGACAAAGCACATTTTCTAGACATTCAATTTGGGCACTGAGGTCCCTTTCCATAATACCATCCACCAGCCCTTTCAGCTCTTGCCAGGAGTCAAAATCTTCCCATGCACTACTACTACTCCCAGAGGATACCATTGCACCAGCAGCCAGGGCACAGCTACCTGATGCCGATTGAGCAGGATGGGCAGGAGTTGTGGTGGTAGCACTAAAAGTTTGGGACCCTGAAATGCTGGGTGTTGGTTCTGCAACCTGTGGAGGGATGGCGGGCCAATCTGTAGTGGTCATCCTACCTTTCTGTGCTAATTGTTAGTTTTGTAAGCAGAAATGTATGACAACAGAACATTTTAAGCCATATGAAATATTCCCCCAAACAAAATTGAGCGAGAAAGGTTGGAGTGAGACAAAAAAGAGAGAATTACATCAGTGGCATGTCACATGACTATATAATTTCACAAAATACACATTTATGATTATCCAGTCTAAATACCTTTGCCACATTCAGGTATGATGGGAAGGACTTACTCTGTTGTAACATTAAACAGTTGCACTGCTATGATATCAGAGATACAATTATTTATTACAGTATTGCCATATTGCATATAATTACAATAGTTATTAGGCTTATAGAAAACCTGATGCATACAAACCCTGTGGCTCTCTGAGCCTCCCTGTTTGCTGTAATGTCTTCAGCAACTGTACAATAGAGAAGAAGAGAAGAAAAAACATGAAAGCATAATGAAAGCCAGCCTTGGCTGTCTATTATATTCAGTATCATTGAATGCTGATGGGTCAGTATACTTACACAACTGAGGGGTGTCAGCAGTTCTAAACTCATCCTCCCATCAGCTAAGGAGATCCTTCTCGCACTGTTTCAGGTCACTAGCATGGTGATGACAATTATCTCCAGTATGTGGGATGCCAGTTGCTTGGGAGACAACCTTGGCTAAGCTGTTCCAAGCCTCAGTCTTATACTGAGAGCAAATATAGTCCCCCTGTAGCACTTCATGAGGAGTGCCCAAAAGTTCTTGACTCCCCAACATCCCACCTCTGTGCCCTAAATTTGGAACCATCATCTCCCTCTCCACCATGTCTGCAGATGTCAAGCAAAAACTGTATGCTTGAATTGGCACCAAATTCCAGTCTTGCATGTAACAGCCAGTGCGCAGAGGCATGACCATGCCAACTGCATTTGTGCAATGGAAAGCAGAGAGATCCATTACCAAACAAAGAGAAAGAGGTTTTATCAAACAGCAATGAAGGTGTGAAACATGGCAGTGAGATTTGCCATGTGTGATGTTAAACCTATTCACATTTTTTCCAGTGATCAACACCAGCATGCTTAATGGCTTGGCTTGTAAGCCTTGGTCTTTGGAAGATTAAATAGGATGGCTTTGGACATAATTTATTTGGGAATTGCACACTGTAAAAAGTTAGATGTACAAGATGGGAATGAAACCTGTAGAATAAATAATGCATAAATTTAAAGCCAGGTTATTATTTCACAGTGCTATAGGAGAACTCTCTTTCAACTGTGGTCATTACAGATATATTGCATTCAGTGCGAATGGAAATCTACTTCAGACAAGCTTGTATGTGCATGACTTTAGAAGTCCTGGGACCTGCATTTCCATGAAAGAGGCAGTATTCCTGTTTGTAAATATATGTCAGATGGCTAGACTGTCATGGTTAGAATAATACAGGTTGGGGTATGATACATACATTCTTCACAACACATACTGTCCTAAACAGAGTTGGGCTATGTGAGAAGTCAAGATGAAGTATAATACCCATCACAGTAATGGAAATGCATGTTTAATTAATTATCATAATTTTCATGCTTAAACAATTAGACACACAATCAACTGGATTTCATAAGTCAGTCATTAATGCAACATATTACCTAGAAATATGTAGATATCAAAGCATTAGTGATACATTTCTTGCAATCAACCTATTTATGATAGCTATTTGTATGTATTGTTGCCTTCCTAATCAAAGTGTTGAAGAAATGGCATTCTGACTCCCTATGTAAAAAAAGTTATTCATACTTGAACCATGGATCACCTGTGTTATATCTTTAAAGTTAGTACACTCATACTTTGTGTTACAGGCAGTTATACAGTAGGTAGGTATAGCAGGTGAATATTCTCCACTCAGTACTGTTCAGAGTGCTGACATCCACACATTGCTGCCAAGCCTGTTTGCACCAGAGAAGGCTGCCCAAATAAAATGTTGCACTTTTTTGCTTAAGCAGGTAGGCTTGGTTGCAAGGTACTCAGTAGTGAGCAGGTGCAGAAGGCAATAAACGAAAAAAGAGAGCACATGAAGTGGCGATGAGAGTAAGTGATACATTTTGAGTAATAAATTCCCCATTCCCTTCACACAGGATGGATTTGGACTGCAGAGCCACTCTGTTAAGGGCCCAATGTCACTGCCTTTACAGCTTGTGACAAAGAAAGAAGTTTACATTCTGTGCACATTACTCACTCATTACAAACACTGTGCAGCAGTGGCATGAGTGTTTGAGATAACAGAGACTACAGTAATTACACTGCTCAGTTTTTCCTTCACCTATGAGCCCTGTTTGTGGTCTGCTAAGCAGTGCACAAATTAGAAAGGAAAATAAAACAACATAACAATTCATATTCCACACAGAAAAACATGAGGTCAAACCTGACTTGTATTTCCATTCATTGACAGTGATACCATTATAAGGACACATGTGATGTTTTCGTATCTACTACACATTTTACAAGCAGCATGTGGCTTTAAGCTGGATTCAAACACTGCATCTCCTTCGTTAAGTTCATTTCATTTACACTGTATGCTACAGTGATACTTAGGTGCGATGTTGAATTTCTTCTCTTCCTGCTGTCCATAGTAGTATAGCAAAGTGCACCTGCACCACCCTAAAATGCACTAATGATGGCATTGCAAATTAAATTTTTTCGGTCTGTACCTTGGGTAGTGTACTCTCATTCACTCCCATGAAACCCTGCCAGTCCAGAGTGAGTTTTAGCACAACATGTGCAAATGATGAACACAATAAAAGAAAAAAAAAATGTTAGTAGTAACAAATATCAGGGAATAATGATGAAAATGCAGGATTGTGAGGTTTCCTAAATCTGTGTGTGTTGCAGTCTCATCATGTGCTTAGGAAATATGTATTAATTCTTTCAAACAGCACACTGTCTGGATTTGAATCCTTAAGTCAGTGGAATAACAACACACACCCAATTGTGTTGCTTATCCCTCTTTGCCACCAACACGGGCTTAGAGTAGTAATGAGAAAATGTACATACTATACAGATCTGACTTAGAACATAAATTACAAATCCAGCAGTACAAAGAACAGAAAATGTTCCTTTCTCATTTACTTGAACATGTGCAGATGAATGTGATATTGACAAACAATTTAGGATAATAATAGCCCACACTATATTAATTTAAGGTTGCCAACACTACCAGCTATTTATTCTCTTTATTTTTTGGGCATCTCCCCCTCCTGTGAACTTAACTAACAGAAATGCAATGTCATGGGCATTTCTTTGCATCGTTGTTTCAATGTGTAATGTAGCTGATACCTGTACTGTTATTAGAAGAATATCAATGTTGTTAAGTTTGTTCTCATAGCTGTCAAAGTGCACTTTGTATAATACACCCACTTCATAGAGGAAGAGTCAATCCAGTATTGCTTGTTGCTGTACTCAGAGTAATCATTGACACTTGTAAGCCATTAGCAGTAACAATTGTCATTGCTCTTTCCTGCAGTTCCAGGACATGTGCATGCAATTGTGTAGCTACTTACATAATGTTTACCTCCCCTATACCAAGAGATTTTTTTTTTTTTTTGGTATTTGGGAATGCTAATGAGTTCACACCTCATTTTCATCTTCACGGTGCACAAAGGACTGAATCTACTCTATATGAAGGTAATAGTGTAACTATGGAAGTAGAAAGAGGAGAGAATGATTGGAAAGAGATGGACTATTACTGATATTTACTTGGAGGAGATTTTTCTACAAATGACTGCGTGATTTCAGAAGGTATATATGTCCTCTTCATAAACTGCTTACATTTACATATTTGTAATGCATTTCAATAAGTAATATAAAAATTGTTTTTATCTGTATGCATTTTTTGCATTCACTGTTGGCATACTGCAGATACGTCAGTTCTCCAAGTTTGTTAGTGAATAGTATGGTTACACCCCAGTATTATGCTACCATGGATCTAGATCAGAAGCTCACATTTTCATATACTTGAAATTCATATTGTCGAGACAATATGATCGAGTTTCTGAAAACTCAAACTTCAGAAAACAACAAAAAGCTACTTTTTTCTACATTTTTTCAGGGAGGCTGTAGCCCTACACCCCCCTGCATACTATATATACCAACTCCAACATCACACTACAGTGGGAAAAAGGGTAAATTCCCTAATCCTCAGTGTACTGCAATCTCCATTCAAAAGTTTCAAGTTATAGGAAAATCAACCATATGGTCTCGACCATATCAATTTCGACTTTCTAAAAATTTGAGCTTCTAATAGACACCCATTACAATTTGCTCTTGGAATTTCACCAGTTACTGTAGACAAGTGTATTGTATTTATTATCAACTTCAAGGGGCTGTGTATGTGTAGCTAACAGAGGTGTTAGGCTTCTCAGGTGTCCAGTGGTGACCTCTACAACAGTGAAGAGACCAAAGAAAATTGTCTGGGCATTCCTACTTTAGGTTTTGTCTAGTTATTGATAATCCTGACATCCAGTACTCAGTTACAGAACTGCTGTCTTTATTGCAGAAATGCTAACAGAACTGATGTATTGCTAATGTATTATCAATTTCCCTTATTTTTTATTTATTTTTTTTTTTTTTTTTTTATGGGAAGGTTCACTTAGCTTGTGTGTAGTCCAAAATGAGCATTGTGTGTTCAATTGTTTTGTGTTGACCATGGGTGCACATATTTTATTTTAGGAGAATGTTTTTTTGATGTGCTACAAATGTTTTTTTTTTCTATTTTCTGTTTCATGTCATAAAGGATTATGGATCCTAGACCATCTGTTCCACACAAGCCACCATTCAGTGATGCAGAGAATGAGGTCATTATTAAAGCCTTACAAAACCATGAATCATTCCTGCTGGACAGAGACAGAGGTAATATGTCTGCCAGAAAAAGCATATGGCAACAGGTGGTTGTTGACATAAATGCAGTAACTATAATAGGTGCTGTACCATGCCACTGATATGATTACAGTAGCATGCAGGAGGGCAGCTGTGGTAGCACAAGAGCAGACAGCTACAGGGGTGGTCCTTCAAGGAAACCACCGCTCACAGAAATTGAGCAGTTCTTGTTTACTGTCAGAGACTCCGACAACTCAGCAGAAGGTTCGCACAGACTCATTGATGCTGGTACTGATGTGGATGACTTAACAAGCATGTCCCAAGAAGAACTTCCAGGTATGCTATATATAAGGCATTTACTCCCATTTTAGACATCTGTATGTGTTAGTACTTGTAGATCTGGAAACATTGAGGCATGTACCATAGAAGAGACAGAGTCCAACAGAGATTGTATTGGTGAAATGGTCAGTTTGATTGATTCTGAGATATTTCTTAAGGAGAAGATAGGCAGACCATTATTCTCCTGTCCTTGTGCCATTTGCATTGTGATGCTTATTACCCTTCTTTACAGTCCCTTCCTGTTTTTCCAGGGACATCAGAATTACCATGTGAAAGACCATCTGCATATGGTAAGCACAAACTTTCTTTGCTTAGTAATGACCAATAGTTAGATGTAAGTCTGAGGAGAGAGTAAAAGTATTGTATTCTGTTAGCATCTGAAATTGTTTAACATGAGTGCTTAGAACATAGCTTGGATCCTTTCCAGTCACTATTTCTCTCTTTCTTTGTTTGTTGCTTGTTATCATAAATGATCCTGACAGTGGCAGTGTAGAACCCATACCAACTAATGTCAGAGTATTGGTAGCCTCTGATGATGATGGTGGTGGTGATACAGAGGCACAATCTGAGGGTGTAGAGGTTTGGTCTGACACTGAGGTGGTGGCTTGTTCATCCACTGGCTCTACTTTGGACACAGTCAGTATGCCTACACATACCCATTCCACTGGGCCTCCCAGATATAGGCGAGGTTAAGGGTCACACACTTGATCAGGATAGTGTGGTTTCTCTGCTTGCAGAGCTGATTGAGTCTGCCCATAGTCATTGTAAGGACTTGGTACCACATGGGAGGGTTACTGGAGGAGCTTAGAGGAAGCCTAATGTTAGCTCTCTTCCTGATGCTGGTGTGTCATTACATGCCATTAGATGTCTGTATAGGGTCATCATGGAGGCACAAGCATGTTTCACCAGGATTTCCGAAGAGATAGTGCAAACCTTAAATGTGGCTTATTCTAATGTGTGAGACTTCTTCAACCATGTGATTGACTCACAGGAAAGGATGAGTGACACAGTGGATCAGGCAGTGTCTGTGATGGAACATCTGTTGGAGGAGGGTTTGGCATCCTCATGTTGATAGATGTGCAACATTCTCTGGTGTTAGCTGATATGGCCGTGCCAAATTCTGCTTCCATAGTGCCACTGCTTCCACTACTCCATTAGTAATACAGGTGTCCACATCCAGATCTGTTAGGCCATGAGGTTGTTGTCCTAAACATTGTCATGAAGAGAGCTCATACAGCAGACATCGCTCACATTCTGGTAGCACCCCCACTTTGAACCGGGGGCATGGAAGTGGCAGTGCAACCAAAGGTAGAGGCAGTTTGCATGGTCGGGAGCGATGACATTGAACTGACAACTCTACTGTGCACTGCTCACAACTGTGTGGCATGCCAAGACATTGTGCTAACACAGAGCTTGTTTGTTTTCATGCAGAAACACACACACACACACACACACACACACACACACACACACACACACACACACACACACATTTCACAAAAACTGACTATACTGACTCACACACATGCAAGCTAGGAAAACCTTGATGTTGATTGGGATATATCTCCTGTTACTGGCCCTGAGATATTTCTTACTTTACCGAATGTTCTGTGTTTCTTAGTGACACACACTCATTACTTTGGTGTCAGCTTTGGCCTACTGTGTCCCCCCGTGCATATCATGATGAATGTGCTGTTTGTTCCCTTTGTTAATTTGGGTTTGAGTGAGGGATGCATATATGTCTCATGCACAGAGCAAATAATCTTTCTCACTATGTTGATTCTATGCATGTTTATTGCATAAGAGGATTTTGGATGTTTTTGTACCTCATTTATTTGTTTTTCTTATCCATTGTACCCATAATATTGTTTTCCTCTGTAATATTGTTAATTTGTCTCTATTAGTATGTATTTGTATGTCTGTTTGGGGCTTTTCCCCTCGGGTCTCCACCGAAAAAGGGTAATTCTTACCCAGCTGGACCAACCCGGTTAACAAATGCAAATAAATAAATAATTTCAGAAGGCTTTTTTCAGTTAGTATCGTTAGTCTTACATTCCTGCTAATTGCTCTGCTTGTGAAACTTTTGATAAAATTGTCCACTCGACTGTTTTATGTATAGTGGGTAAGTGGCTGGCTTGATGCCTGTTATTGTGCACAATGCATAGCTGTATATTGCAGATATCATTCCTATAAGCCAATAATATGATTGGTGACACCTCACACAGGTTCTGAATGAGTACGTTTATGACTAATAGTATGCAGGTTTATCATTTCAGTTTATCTTCTTATGCATTTATAGGCATAACACAGGTTCCACACTTATCTTCACATTACAGCAGTTATGAGTCATGTACTTTGGGGCTGTCTCTGTTTGATGCTATCTGTACACAGCCATTACATGGGAAAGTAAAGTTTGTGGACATTGGGTGGAATCAGTTTTAATATTTGCATGTGACTTGGTTATGTGTATTCCTTCACTGGGGAGTATGTGTGCTATTGTTTGCCACTTAGTTGGTGAGTGTGTGTGCTGTCCTTTGTAACTTAGCCAGGGTGAGGGCATATTGTGCATGCCTATGCCCACCAGCTCCTTCTGCAGTTGGAGGGTCTCCCTCAGAATCCTTGTCTGTATGTGCTAGAGGTGTTGGCCCTGCCTGTGGACCAGAAATGTATTATTCTTGCCCTTGCTATCCCTGTTCCAGCTGTTTCTTCAAGATAATATTGTGCAACATGGCACAGACTGTGAAAACTTCTGCACGGGTGCCTGGGTCATATTGCAGAGCACCAACATTTGTCTAGAAAGCAGAACTGTGACTTCCGCATGCCAAACACATGCACTATGATGTTTCTAGCTTGAGTGTGGGCATCACTGTATCATTTTCTGTGGGTGTGTGTGCATTTCTGATGGGTGTCATGGGCCACAGTTCCAGTTCATAACTTGCATCAGCCTGTATATGGCCTTGGTGATCATCATCTTCCTTAGCAAACCTTGTGTAAAGCTGAGAAGTGTACCATATGAGTGAGTCATGGTAACTGTCTGGATTGCCTGCACATACATTGAGGATGATCCCTCGGGCATTACAGAAAACCTGGTAGTTGATCGAGTGGAACCCCTTCCTATTGATGAATTTCCTTCCATGTTCACCAGGTCGGTCTTTAATTTCTATGTGAGTGCAGCCTATGGCCACCAAAACTTCAGGGAATTGTGCTACAGCATAAAATGTCTGCATTGTTCTTGCTCTCTCCTCTGGTGTATGTGGAAAATAGATGTACTCCCTTGCATGTTTTAGTATAGTATTAAGACATTGGTACAATATTCTGGGTGCTAAATCCTGTGACACCCCTAGTATATCCACTGTGGGTCTGTGAAATGTACCAGCAGCTAATATCCTTAATGTTGTTACACATACCTTAGTTTCCACTAGTATAGGTTTTCCTCAAATTCCACTAGGTCTGACATGGGGGCAGCAGAGGTTGCAGAGTTCTGTAGTGTTTCCCTATCAACCCTGTATCTCTCTACTATCTCAATATCATGCAGTCCATGATATGTTAAACAAGATCTGTGCACCCTTCTTCTTCTTGGGTGAGGTCTTTCAGTAGCAGCAGCATAGATTTGAGCCTGCTGCACATACACATGCAAGAGAGCAGAAGCAGCCCCTAGCATTGTTTTTTTCTAAGTATGATGATGACTGTATTACAATAGGTTTTGAAGTTCATAACAAAGAGCTACACCAAGTCTACACAATTACTTTATAACTTCCTGAATGGCTCCATCATCTTGGATTGGTTAATTAGCATGTAATTCAGCTAGTCATGCTTTCATTAACGTATTGCACCATTTACCTTTGTTTTGTGACTTTACATAATGTATAGAGCCATTTAATGAATATAAAATAGCACACTATTGTGTGTGCATCACTCTACAATGTACACACAATAGCAGTGGGAGAATGGCCATTCCAGCCATTCTCATTCCAAGATACAATATGATATGCTCCATAATTTACTCTGTAAACATAACCTTTCAAAAGTTAACATAACCATGCCCAACTTTAACACTGCAGAGTTAATGCTAACCACATTCAGATTTACTAGACATAACACATTATACATAGGTGCTATCGGTCTACACAATTAAATGGAAATATTAAACTCACCAAATATCCATCTATCCATCCTCAACTCCTTTTCCCATTTTGCACATGGGGTCAGGGTGTCACTTTAGCAGAGACAATCATCTCGAACCAAGGTTTTACACCACCAGGTGGCTAGCCCTGCCACAGTAGTTCATTCATACATTCACTTGCACACACACTCTCACCTATGAACAACTCAGAGTGTCCAATCCACCTACTGCTTGTCTTTGGAATGTGAGAGGAAACTGGAGCACCCTGAAGAAACCCATGGGACCGCAGGGAGGGCATGCAGACTCCACACAGAAGGCACCCAGCCGAAAATCAAACCAGTGAATCTCTTGCTGTGAGAACAATGCTAACTGCTGCACCACCACCCTAAACTCACCAGATATAGCACTAAAGAACCTTCTGTGGCTAGAACTATCTCAACTGATTTATTCACAATTCAGAGTAGTTCACATATTTAAACACAAAGCACTTACATGCCTCACTTACAACAAATTACTTCAACAATACTGCTCCCAAGAAATCACATGTTGGCCACAAAACCAGACTCTATTATTTGCTCAAAAATCTAAAAATCAACATAATGATCTTCTATACACATTTCATGCCGAAAAAAATGGAACATCCTCTCTCAAAAATGTGACTTGGATCAAATCTTAATCATTTCCAGAGCCGACTTAAGAAAACTGTAGTGTCCACTTGGACCTGCATTTGTTCCTTTTCTAATGGATAGTACTGCTCTTATCCTCTACCCTTAGCTCACTCATACCTGTTAATTGCCCATAGGTTCATAGGTTCATAGGATGATACTAGGCTATTGACTCAGAGGCTCTTATTAGCCTAGCAAAGAATTACACCTATGTTCCCACAAAGTCAACACCTGTTTTCCCTGTCCAGCAGGGACACAGGTGGGATCCCAGGATTTATTTTCTGTTTCCCATCCAGTCATCCAGGTTCCTCTTAAAGAGGGCTAGTGAGGTACTCTACTTGACATAGAGAAGGAGTCTGTTCCATAGATGGGGAGTCGTCGGGAAAATATCTATCCCACAAACAAGTTCTATTAATGTCACAGACCAGGTTGAGGCCTTGCATGCGGGTTGTACGAGTGGAGCTTGACTTACAGATATGCAGCAACTCCATCAAGGTTGAGTCTGAGATGGCCTTGTATGCCAGACATAGGTCACCTCTGAGCAGTCGGTATGAGACTGAGTAGAGAGACTATCTGTATGGAATAGGTGTTTGAGACCCTGGATTTTCCTGGCAGGAACCTCTGTAATCTCTCCAACTGCTGCATGTGCTTGGCAAGGTGCATGCCAAAGGTGGCATTGTACTCGATAATGGGTCTGATAAGGGAGGAGTACACAGATGTTATGACCTCCTTGTTCCTGGATGAACAGCCAGACTTTTTTTGGTTAACAAATACAAGCAAGTAAATAAATGTTCCAAAGATTTAATACTCAGAATCACCAAATAATATCAATGCAAAATTTTGACAAGTCTTAACAGTGAAGTTAGAAAGTGTGTCGCCAAGTCTAGTTTCAGAAAATCAAGTTGGTTTTGTAATAGAGAGATCAACAACCATTCACTGGTGTCACCATCTAAACTTTGTGGATTAGGCCAGAGAAAAAATGAGAGGCAGGTATAGGTGATTATTTTAGGTATTAAAACTGTGGCCTGTACAAAAGAATATATCTCCGCTGAAGAAGGACATAGGTCTGGGAACCCAGCTTATTAAGGTAGTACTGGTTCTGTACAAGGCCAAGAAGTTGGCAGTGGTGGTCAGGTAGTGAATGTTTTAACCCCATCATTTGCTTTAGAGCTACTGGCCAAAAGGACACCAAACTTGATCAGGAGGAGAAAAAAGTATAAAGCTTTTAGCTGATGACCTCATGCTGCTATTAGCATATATGCTAAGTATGTTACTCAGGATGTTAGAGGAATTTAGAAAACATATGGAAGTGTCAGGTTTGAAGTACTACCCAAATAAAGTTGACCATGGTTCCCCTGGATGGTGTAGGTGATGTCTGGATTCATGATTGCATGTGCAAATTACAGAGATCAACTATTTAAGTTTGAAAGTATACATTATATTTCAGGAGATGAAGGAAGAAAAATAGAAGGCAGCATCAGACCGAAAAAAATGGGGGTTCAACAAATGAAGTCAGAAAATAGGCATGTTAAGAGGTAGAATGGGTTTAATTAGAATGTTATTTGAACTATAGTTGTTATACACAGAAGGACACATTATGATTTCAGAAGAGGAAAGACATAAGTAAGGGTAAAATGAGCTGGGTTGTACTTATATGGAAGGAGAAGAGAATAGAAAAGATAAGCTTGAGTCAGGCAAAGAGTTTAGAAGATGCGTATGATGAATTTTAGGTGGTATGTTGCAGAGGTCAGTAAAGGGCAAAAATTTAGAACGCGGTATGTGAAGCATAAGTCAAAAGCACAAAAACGTGATAAAAACATCTTTTTATAGGGAGTAAGACCATCCCCTGCATTCCCATGTTGGGGGTTTTACTCCGCCACATACCCTTTAGTTATATATTTATTAATCTCCTGGTCAGTTAACAGTGAGGAAAGTGAAAACCCCAAGTGCAGTGTACCCCAATCTAGTATAGTACAAGTCAACATGGTTTTGACTTACCTTGATGACAAAAACATGATGAAAAGCTGCTCACTGTAACTACATTCATCTGCATGTAGGATAACCCTTCCTTATTATTGTTACTCTGATGTCACACTCCTTCCAGGAAAAAAGATGTGCCCTTTTCCCAAGGCTGTGAGATCTCAAGGTGAGAATAGCAAGTGAGATGCCATTGATCTGGTTTATTTTTATGTCCCTGTAGGTTAACCATCTGATCCAATACACTGCAAATGTGAACCCTTTGTGAGGGAAAACGGGTGAAGATGAGTTAGGTTGGAGAATGGGGGATGGAGGGATAAAAGAGTTTTGTTATGGAAAGGAATTAAGGATTTATGTAGATAAGCAGCAATTACAATGGAGAGTGTTCTAGATTTTTGTGTGTAGGAAAATGCTAAGAAGGTGTGGGTGAATACAAGAGAAAGGACTGTAAAAAATATTTGATTACATGCTGAGCAAAGAGCTGTTGATAAGGTAAAGACCGATGACAATGAGAGGTGAGGATTTACGATTTAGCTGAAATACAAAGGTTTCAAAGTACTTATACAAGAAGGAAAGAGAAGCTCACTAAACAGTAATGCAGGAGTCAACTGACTAGATAGGCAGAGAAAGAGAATGTGCCTGACGGATATACAGGCCATTGTAGGAGGCCTTTAGTAAAGAAATCCTTTTCACCATTGAGAAGGAATGGGAAAAGTGAAGAGAGCTAGGATGTATAAATGATTTGTAGGTGGAAAATTAGTAACTGTGTAATAAAATAAATCTGATGGATTCAATGTATGGCATGCAATTGTGTTATTTACACCAATGACACATGCCTCCAGCTTGATTGTATTAAATAAAAACTGCCCTGGGATTCATGAACAATCAAGTAGGCTTCACCCTAAGCATACACGATTTAAGCATGTTTGCGCAATGAGCAGCAGTAGCCATAATTGAATATACATGCTGCCCATTGCTCCTACACATGCGCAAGTACCTTTTCATGGTCAGCAGTACTGCTCACAGTTGTGGAAAGGTGCCTGCAAGCATGAGCACACAATGTAAAGAAAATGGTTGGCTATAGGCAAACCAAATATAGGAGCACATGCTGTAACCCAAAAATAATAAAGGTAAGTGCAGTGAAAGAATTCTGAAGGCGAGAAAGTGAAACGGGGGATTTGTATGCAAATAAAATTGGTTGTATCCAGAAGTACTTAAAAGAATAAAGGAAATGGAGAAAATGTACTCTCGTACCTCAGGCAAATATGCTAAAGTATCAAAGAAACATTTGTAACATAAATACTGACATGTTGATATAATGATAATTAATCTCAAAGACACTACTTGATTTATGCCCATAAATAAAAATAGACATGCTAACAAAGGTTGTGAGCGTGTCATAAAGCTACAGTGTTACAAAGTGGAGTTAATGTGATATACACGCTAATAAAATGCTGCATTGAGATAACAGTTAGCAATGACAGAAAATCCATTACATGATAAATGCACAGACTGCAGTTAATGCATATGAGCTACATATAAATGGAATGTATGTACACTAGGCTACACCACTTCTGTATTCTCCACCTCAGCAAGTATACACAGGAAAAAACGAACCTTACAGATGTTGTGTCATGCACATCAGAAAGAGACATGCTTTGCAAATAACGGTTATTCGCACCCATAGGAAAGGGGTTTATCACCTATAAACATGTAATAGACAATTATATGTTGTATAGTAATGTAAATGCTAAATGGTAATATAATAACACTCAACATGCATAAGTGACAAATGACAATGCAGATCAGATAACATTTCATGATTTCAAGTTTTCCACTGGTAAATTGCACACATCTCAGACATTATTATACTAGGTATGCTCACATGGAATTACAGGCAGTACTAACATAATAGCAATTCAACAGCACCAACACACAAGAAAGTGTCATCACAGAGGACCAATCACTCTTCTTGATGGTCTGACAACATGCCATACAGTAAGAAATGTTTTAAGGAAGCCGTCATCTGCCATTAAACTTTATAGTATGATGAAAACAATTGCAGTAATAAAGAAATGCTTGGATGAAGACATGCAATACATTGCATAATAACTTTAGAAATAAGTACTGTCTGTGAACAATGAATGACATAATAAACATATCATTTTCAAACACATGTGAAGACAGATATCAGAGACATGCATACCAATCATGGATGCCATAGAAATATACATATCAGTTGTGTCATGAAGAACACCCTTGAAGGGCCTACAGCACTTTCCTATCATAAGAGTTATGGATGCCCTACCTTGTAGGACAATCACCTGAAAAAAGTTTGCCCTCTGACTTTGCTATAACTAATTTCTGCATGTAAGCCACTGCTGTCTATCATACAGATGTTAACAGCTACACACCCCTGCCTATGATATCAGGGTCTCTTCTGACCTCTGTATTGACTGCATGTGCCACGGGATTTAGAAATGGAGGCTGTCACAAATAAACTAAATCAATGTTTGCAGTAAAAAAGGAGTTATGAATATAATTTGAGAAATCTGATTTAGTCAGAATGCTAAAAAGGACCTACATGTGTTACTGCCCACACAACAGTGAGCAGTACAATATCAATGCTTCTTTGACAAGGAAGCTGTTTCCATCTGGTAGTGCACACACTGTTCCAGAACTGTACCACATTCTATCTATGTAGGTGTGCTATACAAGTCAGCACTCAATGAACACAGCACAGAAGCAGTCATAACATGACATGCCCCGAATAACCATTCCACTGCCATACAATCACAACATGTGATTATAAAACATTGTCCAATATAAAATGGATATAAATAACTACATACGCTTTTTTTTTAAACATTATTATATTCATATAATCATCCCCTTTTCTGGAATTGAATTAGCCAATTTATAACCAAATGGGATATGTTATTTTGAGCAAAAAAGGGAAATTGTCTGAATTGGCTGAAAATGACCCACTAAGGTAGTCAGCCTAGTACTTACCTATGAACCTAAAAACATCAAGTTATGGAAGTCTATCCAGTAATGACAGATGGTTAAACCACAAGTGCCACAGTGGAAGTCTTACACAAGTGTGATACTCCACCTGTGCTAACTTATTACATCATATGCATGTGTTGCAAAAAATCACTTGCAAATAAAAGGGATGGAGAGGCCTCTCCCACTGTAAATCTACACATTATAGCTGTGATGGATGCCATTCATGCATTACAGTATAAGGTCACATGATGCTAACAGTCACTGACTGTGGCTGTTGAACGCCTGAACATTTGACTACAGAAAATCATGATAGTGTAGAGAATGAATACGTCACAATAGAAGTGTCACTACAGTTGTGAGATGTGTTGGTATGTCAAGGCTTTACATCATGTTATTACTGCAAGGGATACATATGCCTGTATTTGCTGTACTAAAGCAACAACATAGAAATTATTGTCTCATTTCCTCGTGCCCGAGGAGAACACGTATTACAAGTGTTATGTAAGGAAAATGCAATGCATGTTACCATTACTCTGAATAAAAGCATTGCTATGTGAGAAATTATCATAGCTTTTTGTAAGAGGAATCAACATATAATCATGTACACAGCAGATGTGTTGGACAGCAGTGTTGGCAACATGTACAGTCACACTAAGACTGACACAATGTATCCTGAACAGTAATGGCTGGATTTGAACTATGTAAGATCACAAGCTACAGGTTAGTGACTAAATCACAAGCACCACTCAACACATTATGGTGCAACTGTGACAGTACACAATTGAATGGATGGCATCACCATTATTTGTTAGCTGGATATTTATGCTAAAAGTTAGTCAAAGGGCACAATAACACCGTACAGCTACACATCATATAAGTATCTGAAGAGCAGTATGCACAGTATGAAAGTGAAAGACCCACTCACAGCTGAACTCAAACCTGTACCTATGTAGATATGTGATGTACAAAGCAGAGTTTCAAAGTCACACTACAACTGTGAGATAATGCAGTTATGGAATCATTAGGTGGGAGGTTGGCATAATGGTTAAGGTGTTTACCTTACAAACATAAGGTGCAGGGTTTGATTCTCACATGGGGTAATTGGCTAGGCTGAAAATGGCCCAAAAAGGCAGTTAGTCTAGTACTAATCTAGGAACCTATGTAATCATGGTGTTGCCAAAAATTTGTTTCCCCTGGGGATGCTAAGATTTGCCAGTTTAACACTGTACCACTGTAAATGCATCTCCTAAGTGGAAGTATACATAATTGTGGTTGTAAGGTATTCAACAGTGATCACAGTCACATTATTTAAGCAAGGATAGACCTGAACCACCTACCAATCTAGTTACAGAATCTTTACAGCATAATACCAGCAGCCACCACCACAGAAGAATTCTAAGCACAAATGAGGCAAATATCATCTATGAAGGGATGACATCAATAGTGTATTGTCACTGAGGTGTGTGTGTGGTAAAATGACTTTTACAGCCATCAGGGGTAGTAAACGTTGCTACTGCAAATGTCTATTAACTAATCTTGAAGTCATTTACAGTCACACACACAGTCTTAGTAGATAATTACTGCTATATTTGAATCTGCTATTTATTTAATTATACATTATAGAGAACAGTGTAAGAACCACAAGCACCATAGAAGAAGTCTGAAATTGCAAGTGAGAGAGTGCACTTTAGAGAGAATGACCTCATCAGTATGTTGCAAAGAAGATGTGAAAGGTGGGAAAAGGGGATGCTGGAGTCATCTAGCAGTTTAAAGCTTTGTCCAGAATGGAAGTGGATTGAACACAGTTGTGTTGGAGGACATACACACCTGACTATACACCCCCTTCCATCACATACTCACACAAACAAAGCATTCCCATATTGAGCTTTGAACCTCCTACCTAGCTAGTAACATAGTGTATAAAACACAGGGTTAGTCATGAGCACCACAGGAGAAGTTGAACATTTAAGAGTAGAGAGTGTAGTTTTGACAGGATGATCTGAACAGTGTGTTGCAGAAAGGGTGCTTCTGTTAAAAGTAGGATAAGGGTGCTGTGTGCAAGGTTAAATGAATTCTGTTCAGGGAAAGCAGACACAGCACTAAGCATTACACACAGACAAGCTTCCCATGTTAAGCATAAAACCTCCTAGCTGTCTAATTGCGCAGCCTAGAAAGTGCAGTACTATTTGCAGGTGCCACAGGGAAGTTTGAGTCTTAAGGAGAGGGAGGGAGAGTGAGACAGAGTGCACTTTTGACAGGATGACCTCATCAGTATGTTGCAGAGAGGATATTTCTGTTAAAAGTAGGATATGGGAGCTGTGTGCAAAGTTAAATGTATTCTTTTCATGGGAAGTGGATACATCACCAAGCATTACACATACATACATAATTTTCCTGTGTTGAACATCAAATGTCCTATTTATTTAGTTACACAATCTAGAATGCACAATATTAGTTCTAAGCGCATCAAAAGAAATCTGACTCTTAAGGGGTGAAAGTGCACTTTTGACAGGATGGCCTCATCAGTGTGTTTCAAAGAAGATGTTTCATGTTAAAACTGGGTAAGGGAGGTGTGTAAAAAGTTAAATTAATTCCCCTCAGAGGAAGTAGATTCAGCACCAAGTGTTACACACACACACACACAAGTTTCCCACATTGACCATCAACCCTCCAACCTATATAGTTATACAGTCTAGAGAGCACAGCATTAGTTGCAAATGCCACAGGAGAAGTCTGAATTTAATAATGTGAAAAAGCACATTTGTACTTGTTAAAAATCCACTGTTTGGAACAGATGGTACTGTGCATCACAGGTTTGGTGACAAATGCATATGTGTGTGTGCAAGATAATGTAACAGCACTTTGATTGTTCCATGTAATGACATACTTCTCTAAGATTAAGATCCTGTCCTTCATGTACATAATATTACTTGAGGGATATGTACCCGTTTCACAGTATGGGATGCCAAAGAAAATCACAGTTGTAAATCAGTGGATTATCAATCAAACTTTCCTGCCACTTCATTCCTGAATGATTGCACACTTGTCTCATGTTTCACAATGTGCATTGACAAGAGAAACAGACACTTCTTACCGAAGAATAGCATTGATGCATTATGTGTGAGTAGGTTAACCAACATAGTGACACAGTTGCAAGTGTAACTATTGGAGAGCAGACAACTAGCTGAATTAACTGAGTCAACATTACTCTGAAATCAAGATAACATGTTTTTAAAATTCAATACAGACATATAAACATTGTGCAAACTAAATAAAGAATTATATGTCACAATTTTTTTTGGTGATGGAGGCAAAAGGTTCAGAGATACCATGATTCAGGATGGAGAGAGGATCATCAGAGGCACATCCTTGTTCAGCTTGAGAACAGTGAGACATCACTGCCACCTGTATCAGCTGCTTGGGTCAATGCCAGATATGTCATCATTTTTGCAATCTGACACAGAACCTTTTTAACCCCCTCTCCAAGAACTGAGGCCCTCTCCATGATAGCCCCCACTAGCTCTGACAGTTTCTGCCAGGTGACAAAATTGTCACCTCCCCTGGTACTGCTAGCAGAGGATACCACAGCACAAGCAGCTGGGGTAGAGCTACCTGATGAAGGTGGAGCAGGTAGGGCAGGGGGTTGTTGAGGCAATGTTAATAGGCTGTGATCCCATAGTGCTGGGTGTCTATGCTGCTATCTCTGGAGGTATGACATGCCAGGCTGCAGTGGTTGGTCTACCTCTCTGTGCTGTTAATAATTTTATTTTCAGCAGCAAAGTTTTCAAACAGCAGAATCTAAATAGATTATAACCCCTCCAAAAACAAATCATAAAAATAGAGAGATAAGGTGAAAGGAGACATAAAAAGGAGATCATTAGATCCATGGCATATCACATTCCTTCATTTTTTCATGAATCTTAAACAATTATGATAATTTACTATTGTACACCTTTGCCACATCCATATATGATGTGAAGGTATTAGTATATCATAAAATAAAAAAGTCTCATTTCTGGGATATAATAAACAGCAGCCTTTATTTCCCTATGATGGGTAGGATATATGCATTTAAATGTAATAAGTGAAGTTACAATATTTGAATTGTTCCTAACATATTATTGCTGTTAATGTTTTAGAAATACTATCCTATAATAAAAATGAACTGCTTCTTCTGGATATTGCACCTGGACACAGTTAAGCTGGTTTTGTCATTGCCTAATGCAAGCAGCAAGAGTTATTGGGAAAGGCATGCATGCTTGATATCAAGGTTGAGGTATGCCTGCTCAAGATGCTAGTGACAGAGGAACTGAAAATAGTTATCTGACTTGAATATGGACCTGAGGTATACTTATACTTACCCCATACCTCACTCTGGCAAGTTAATCTCTTGTGGTGCTGCTACTTCTTCTGCAGCTATACAGTACAAAAAATGCACACACACACACACACACACACACACACACACACACACACACACACACACACATATATATATATATATATATATATATATATATATATATATATATATATATATATATATATATATATATATATATATATATATATATATATATATATATATATATATATATATATATATATATATATATATATATATATATTTATATATATATATATATATATATATATATATATATATATATATATATATATATATAAAATATAGTATAATTAATTCATTAATGCCATATTGTACACCAGTTATGGATCAGTATACTTACACAACTGAGGGGTGCTTGGCTTGCAGTCCTAAATTCAGCCTCCCATCAGCTTAGGAGGTCCTGCTTGTGCTTCATAAGGTCATTATAGTGGTGATGGCATTGTTCTGTAGTGTGTGGAATACCAGTTGCACTGGAGACAGCCTTGGTCAAGCAATTATAAGCCTCAGCCTTATACCGAAATCTGGTATAATCCATCTTCAGCAGCCTACAGCTGTAGCACTTTACAAGAAGAGTTATAAAAATCCTGGACTCCTCAATACCCCACATTTGTGCTGTAAATTTAGCAACCTTCTCTCCATTGTCTGCCATGTCTGCTGAAGTCAAGCTAGCAATATATGTCTGAATTGGTGCTTAATTCAGATCATGCATGTACCAGGTTGTGCACAAAGATGCACTACTTCCCTCAAATAGCAATAAAGCTATGAAACATGGCAGTCAGATTTGCCATGTGTAATGCTCAACCTATTGACATGTGTTCCGATGTTATGCAATGAAATGCTTAATGGATTGGCTTGTAATACCTGTATATGGAAGGATAAATAAGATTAATTGTGACATATTTGGATGTTGGGACTTACACACTATTGAACCCATGGAATAAAGAATGCAAAAAGCATGAAAATGAGCTTATTAATTCTAATTGCCACAGGAAAACTTCCTTTTAAGCATGGCAATTAGAGATAAGCTAATTTCAGAATGAATGAATAATCAGTGAGGCCTGTATGTCTGTGACTTTAAGTGGCCCTGGGAATGCATTCCTATGTAAAAAACAATATTTCTTTGTAAATATATTTCAGATGGATAGAGTTTCATGACCAGAGTAATACAAGTTGGGATGCATTGCATGCATACCTTACTAGACATATTGTCCTAGACACATTTAGTATATGTGATGCGTCATTTTGATTATAACAAAAATATTGTGCCTATCATATATATGTATGTGCATTTGTAATTTAAATATCATCATTGTCATGTTTAATAAATTGTACACGCAATCATCTTGAAGTTATATGTGAAGCATTAATGATATGTGGTAATTAGAAAATTTTAGTTAGGCAAGCATTACTGATACATTGCTTGCAATAAACATGTTTATCATTCTCCTTTGTCTTTAGTTTCACATTGCTAATAACAATGTGAGAAACTGGATTCTGAAACCTTTGGTAGAAGTATATTTTAGCTAGATTCCAGTCATTAATTATCTCTGTTCTTTATTTAAAGTCACTACATTTATAGCTTGTGCCACAGACATAGGTAAGCAACAGATGAGGGTCTCCACTCAGCACTGTCCAGATTTATGACAAAAATGCACTGTTGCCAGGCTTGTTTGCACTACAGAAGGCAGACATAACTATATCTTCACATTTTTCTTTAATCAGTGAGTCGTATCTGTGCACTACTGAACAAAGAGCAAATGGAAAAGGCATTAGAAATAAAATATATGAGAAACAAAAAATCTAACAGTAAAATGAATTCAATCAATGGATATGTGTAGCAATGACCAGAGCAAGAAGTCTATTCAAGTGACACATTCATCCTTCTCACATCTCCTTGCAACATATAAAATATACTTTGTGGCACACATTATCAGACTTGAAGTTAATGGAAAATAATGTGAAACTGGACAGGCAGCTCAAATGCTGTTCATATCTCTGAGAATAGCTAAGTTTTGCACAACACAGTGATAATAAATGTGTGTAAATATGTATTCATGCCACCCTCTATAAAATTAATAATTACCTATAGTCAAACTGTATAACCTGTCTTATTTCTCTCAATTCACTTCAATTACATGTTGTACTACAGGAATAGTTATCTGTGATGTTAAATTTAATTAGTAAGTACTATCCAGACTGCTGATGTCCACACACCATTGCCAGGCATGTTTGCTCTAGATAAGGGAGACTAAACTATTTTTTCACTGTTTTCCTTTGGTAGGTAACCATGCTTGTATGCTGCCAAGCAGCATGGAAATACAGATTACAAATTAAAAAATAAAATACATACTGAGAATAATTGATATGTGATGTGTAAACAGGATTGTAACACAGCATAACTTGTCTTATTTCACTCAACTCACTTCAATTACACATTGTGCAAAAAGGGATAGTTATCTCAGATGCAGAAATCAGTTACAAAGTATTATCCAGACTGCTGACATACATACAGTTTTGCAGGCCATGTTTGCACTTCATAAGGGAGCCTAAACTACATTTTTCACTTTTTGGTCATGAACCCTGCTTGTGTGCTGCAGATTACAAATAAACAAATAAAAACAGAAACATATTAAGAATAATTGAAATATGATCTGTAAACAAAATTCAAACACTGCATCATCTAATTTATTTCTCTCAATTCACTTCATTTACACCTTGTGCCACAAAGTTGGGCATCTGTCATGCATTCTCTGCAGTAATTCATATCCAGGGTGCTGGTGGATGCACACCAATACCAGGCCTATTTGTGATACTGAAGGCAAACCAAATTTCATTTTTCACATTTCTCCTTAAGCCGTGAAAGTGGATAGTGAGATTTCAAGCAGAACACAAATGCAGAAGACAATATTTAGTAAAAACATTTACAGACATTGTTTTAGATAATTTAAAGGAACATGAAAAGAATCAAAGTGTATATCTAGCAATGAGCAGAGCTTCCGTTGCATTACACTGACACATTCAATTTCTCACATCTCATTACTGTATCATTACTATCATTTATGTCTTACAATATCATGACTTTAGGTAATACCATGAGAATAGAAATGGGGCAAGCAACAGCAGAAATGCTTTCATTTTTCACACAGCACACACAATATTGACATAATTTCAAATTACTTATCTGTTGGTTAGTTTTAGTCAGTACTGACATTATTTAAGTTTCCCACTTCAACACATTCATACACCAAAATAACAATATTTAATATAACCACCCTATCTGTGAACAGGTTTTGAACTCTGTGTCTCCTGTACTGTCTCCCTAAGCTCAATATGTTTATACATCATGCCACACAGATAGGTAGCTGACATCTTGAATTTCTTCACGCTGTACTGTCCAGAGTGCTGAGGAACGTGCACCATTGCCAATGCCATCTGCATTACTGATGGCATTCCAAATTCATTTTGTTAGTTTTTACCTTAGGAATTGAACTATTGTTCACTGCTACTGACCATTACTATTCAATGGAGCTCAATGTCAAATGGCATGCAAGCAATCAAGACAAAATAAAAACTCTCAACTTTATTATCTTTCAACAGGAACCTTTATGGATTTGAACAATCAAATCATGGTCTTAAGACCAACAATTTAAGATCATTTCCCATATTTGCCACAGACAATGACATATATTAGAAAGGAGTGTAAGTGTTTAGATGTACTCAAAATGTGAAGTTGTATAAAGTCACATTGAAAGTACAATACAAACAAGTTATGAACGTTGTCCTTTCTCATTTGTAAATGTATGGATGAGTGGGATACTGGCAACAATTATGATACAAATGTACTCACACAATATTAAGCAAACATTGCAAACAATGCTAGTGTATTGCATTCCTTTTTTATGGTGCCTCATTCCCTTATCTGTGCTTTCTTTACAGTAATGTTATCTGACTTTTATTGCATATGGTGTCTGTATCAATGCTTAAAGTATTCCCTTGAATATGCACAACATTTCTTCTTAAGAGGCAGCAACTGTGGTCATCAAGACAGCATTTGAATGTTGGCAATGTTGCTCTCATAACTCAGCCAATTCACTTTCACACTTTTTGGTAAGTTTCTTCTTCCTGACACACCCTCAGTAAGTGTACATCAAAGAGGGGAAGACTGTGAAAAACTGATTGTTTCTGCAATCAGGCTAATAATAGATGCCTGCAAGCTTCTTAATGCTCTTTCATGCTGTGCTAGAGCATGGGAATACAATCATATAGCCGCTTACACCATGTTCAATGACCCTGTACTTAGAGCAGATTGTGGTTTTCAGGAATGTTAATGATTTGACATCTTATTGCATACTCACAGTGCTCAGAGGGCTGACTCTGCACTATGTAAAGGTAATCGTGTAGCTGATGAATTGTATTGTAGCTGGGAGATTGTTTGGCTTTATAGAGCTCGATAATGCTAAATATACACAGTTCTGGAGATTTATCTCATTTTTAAATGCTTTCTTGTCAAGGTATGCTGCTGTTTCTTATTGAATACTTTTAGAGTAACATTAAGGATGAATTGCAATTCCCAATACAAAACATTTCTTTTTTTGTCTGATTTTTCTTTATCATTTACTGTTGGCATAGCCCATTTATGTCAGGTATTTGTCTGCATTATAATGTTTGGTAAAGAATGCTACCTGATATAAATGTCATTGGTTTTATTTCCTTGGAATTTGAACAGTTATTGCAGAAGAATTTAATATAACTTTCTAGCAAGGTCAGGTATTTTTACATGAGTAGCCCATTGAATGTGTTAAGGTTGTGATATCTACCTGGCTACTCTCCACACCATTAGAGACTGAACTATGATAGTTTTCTCAATTTCTACTTGTACATTGTGAATTAGTATGTTTAATGATGTGATGTATTGCAAAGTTATAAAACTGTTATCCATGTTACAGAACTGTTATAGTTGTTATTATTTTATTAATATATATATTTGGGGGGATGGGGTGTCTTAACTTGTGTATAGTCATAGGGAGCATTATCTTCTAAACTGTTGAGTGCATGATGGCTGCATACATTCATAAATAACTGAGTTCACAGCCATTCTGTCTATTAGAAATTGTTATTTTGTGTCTGTTTTCTATTTCAGCTCATATAGGGATATGGCACTGAATTAGAAATCTGTACCTCATAAGCGATCATTCATTGATGCAGTAAATGAGGTCATTATCCAGGCCATATGTCATCATGAAGCTTGTATCTTAGGGAGAGGTAGTAGTGACCACTCTGCTCAAGACAGGATATGGTAGGAGGTGTTCAGTGACATCAATGCTATTGGAGACCATGGGAAAAGTTACTCCCAGATATGACACAGAGCATATATGATAACCTCTGTCTGCTGTAGGGTGGCTGCAGTTGCCCGGGAACAGGTAGCTATGGGAGGTGGTCCTACTGCCAAACCACCACTAACTGAAACAGTGGAGTTCCTGTCCACTATCAAAGATCAAGAGAGCTTGTCAGAGGTTTTACTCAGAATCCTAGATGTTGGTGCTGATGTGGATGACAGACCCAGAGTGTCTCAAGCAGAACTTCTAGGTATGCAAAATAAAAATATGTGTCTAGGTATGTAAAATAAAAGTATTTGTAAGTATCAGTGCATGTTTCTCTATATGCATATATGTTGTATGTCTAATATATCTACAACCAGCAATAAGTGTGAATTGGACAACACAATGATAGAGAGATAGAGGAGGGTTTGGGGTAAACTCAACTGGTCAGTAGATTTTTGTAAGAGATCCTTCTTAATCTACACACATGTAAAAGGGATTGTTCTCTGTTTGTGTTTCATTTGCATTGTGAAATTTATCAGCCTCCTTTCCTTGCCATTCCTTGCATACATGGACATTTGAATTGCAGTCTGTAAGACCATCTCCACATGGTTAGCACATATTTTTCATTGTTATTGGTGTATATAAGGTAGAGTGAGGTCTATCTGAGAGTAATATTTGTATTGCTTTAACATCTGTTACTGTTAAACATACCTTTCATATAACAAAATGTTTTGATTGATTTCATTCTCTATTTCTTTTTGTTGTGTTTATTGCTTGTTATCTTAGGTGATCCTGACAGTGGCACTGTGGAACTCCTACCACCTGGTGTCTGAGTTGTTGGTGGCCTATGCTGACAATCAGGTGTTGAGGGTGCAGAGGATCAGTCTGACACTGAGGCTGTGGCTCCCACATCCCCTGCCCATATTTCAAACACAGTCAGTATACCTACAGATACTCAGGACATATAGACCTTTGATATAGGACAGGTTGAGGGTGACACAGTTGATAAGAATAGTGTGGTTACTCCAGTTGCAGAACTGGTTTATTCTCCCCATACACAAGGAAAATAGGATCCAGGAAGCCAGTAAACTGAGTAAACAGTAATAAAACTAATAAAATCCAAAAATCATCTGGACTCAAAAATGCCAATAAAAACTTTTAATCTTACAAAGCTTTCAAGATTTCTGCCATCATTCCAAAAAACATTAGTTAATTAAATACCAAATTCACATTTCATCAGAAAACACAACCTCCAATCAAAACAGAGTTAATTATGCTTAGTAATAGATTTAAAAAAGTATTCACTACATAATTTTTAAAATTCAACACGTGAAAATTACATCACTTGATATTCTCAGGTGGTCTCCCTTCCAAGTACTAATCAAGCCTAACCCTGCTTAGCTTCTAACATCAAATAGGATCAGGTTTATTCAAAGTAGTATGACTATCTAAGCAGATAATGACACTTAGTGTATAAGTTATTTCACCGTATTTTGCTTCTGCTTCAAAATTGGTTTTAAACTAACAGTTGAGTTAACTCATTCACTCGAATGGAGCTCAGGAAGTTTACAATGCAACTTACAATGGGCAGAGCCTAAGCCTTTTGACAGAATCAAATGATGTCAACTTATTTCAAACAAATGTTCATATCTTTGGAACCTTAGGGGTTATGAAAGATGTATAAATGGCAAACTCTTCAGCACAAACTATTTTTATAGTAGCAGTATTCTTTAGGTTCTAGGTCTTAAACCAAATTTTATAAGTCACAGTAAACACAGTATTATGTTTGTAATATTTTGTAAATAACTTACAATATCTCAGCAACCGCTCAAGTTACACACATGCTGTCAGCAGCATTTTCTTCATCTAGCTGAGAACTTTCATATAAAGCTAAGGGGTTGTGTCTGCATTACTTGGTTGTTGAGATATTAAGAAAAATATGAAAATTATATCTATATAAATTAATATCATAAAAATAGCAGTTAATATCTATTTACCTGTACTAGACAGAGATGAAATATTAATGCAGTTGAGTTTGCCATTACATAAGCTTTAAGATGAAATATTTTAAAACCTTGTACATAATATGGATTTAGAATTATTGATGCAAATATGAATAAGCAATATTTGACACCTAGAGGAGTCAGTATGAGTTAACTACAGATGCACCCGGAGGCATCACTTAGATGTAATGAGTTAATACCAGGTTCATAGTCTGCCTGTAACTGTAGAATCCATTCATATTCAACGTTTTCTAGTTTATTATCAAAATCACCACTTCTGGAGCATTTAGCCAATACATAAATAGCCCTAAAGTGAAATATATGATCAGAACCCATACTTAGCAAGGGAGTTAGTGCTAACCTTTCTCCTTATGTCCCATTGATGTTCTGTAATACATTCTTTTAGCTTCTTGGTACTTTTTCCTACATAAAAACTAGTACACTTTGACCAAGTAGCCAAATAGACTATGTTGCTGTTAGTGCAAGTGCCAGTGCAGTTGAAACAATAGATCTTTCCAGTAACAGGATTGATGAACTTGTGATTACTACATATTAATTTGCAACAAATACAGTTGTAACAGAAAGAAGTGCTAACCTTACTATTAGGTTTATGTGTGGCAATTTCCTTAACATCTTTGTAATAGAGATGTTGTTTAAGGTTCTGACTATTCTTTTATGTAAAACTAAGTTTATTACCAATAATCTCTGTCAATTCAGGTAGAGCCTGTAAAATTGCCCAGTTATCTAAGATTATCTTCCTTACTTCATCTGTTCTTCTATTAAAGGTAGTAATATACCCTATCCCTGTTTGTTCATTATTCCTAGAAGGCATGGCTCTTGGTTCACATTACTCATAAAATAAGGTTTTGCAGCTCTTTATCTGTCAGTGATAACGGCCCATTTATCCTTGTAACAGTCCACTGTTATAGCCTCTATCCTTAAATTCTTGTATCATATTATCCATCTGTTCCATACAGGCATTAATATATATGTTCAGTCTACTGGCCCTTAACATTTGACTCTTTGAAATGCCTTGCAAAATATGATTGGCATGCATACTTTTCCAATGTGGATATCTGTTAGCTTGTACTTTTTTCTGTATATACTGGTGGACAGACAGTCTCCATGTTTATCAGTTTTAACATCTAAAAAACAGATTTCTTAATGGGAATGATTGATCTTGAGCTTAAGAAAGCTAGTAGTATTATTTAAATAGCTGTCAAAGTCAGTTAGTTCTTGCTCACAATCTTCCCAAATAAAGAAGATATTGCCCACAAAGACTTTAAAAAAGGAATGCACTTTGAAAAACAAAAACTAGGACTAAGGACATATTTAACTTCTCATTGATTAAGGGCCAGGTTAGCATATGTGTTTGCAATGGGAGTACCCATCACCATACCAGATATCTGATAATAAACTTGATTTTCAAATATAAAAACATTGCTGGTCAATACAGTTTCAAGCAACTCGCATATAGTGTCAGTATTTCTTCCAGTCAAAATACTGTTGCTACATAGAAAATCACAAACTGCATCAATCCCATACTCATTCTGAATAACTGTAAACAGGGAATTGATCTCAAGGGTTATTAAAATATAGCTGGTATTTTGTTTAGATTGAGATCATTCATAAAGTTTGCGCAAAACATCACTTGTGTCTCAAATATAACTCCGGACCTTAAACAAATATGGGCCGAGAACCTCTCCTAAATATATAGCGATAGGCTCAGTCACCCAGCCTCTTCCTGATACTTTGGGCCTCATAGGTGGATGTCTAAGGTCTTTATGGATTTTGGGCATGTTATTAATTCTCTGAAAAGTTCCTTCATCTTTAAAAAGTCATTTATGAGCATTATATATTTCTTCTTCTTTATCTGAAATAGCAATGGATCCACCTTTATCTGCCTATTTAATAACTACATCCATATCATTTTGTAACTTTATGAGAGAGAGCATCATGCTTTTCTTTAGTTAAATTATATAATTTCAGCATATTCTGCTGTTCATACAATTCTCATAACTGTTGCTCACAAAGATAATAGAATCAGTAATTACTGGGGAGCTCATAAGGATAAATGTACTTGATTTTTTTTTTTACATACCTGAATGTTATTTGACCTGTCCTTAAACAAAAGTTTTAAATTTAAATTCCTCGTGAATAGTTTTAACTCAGTCAATGCTTCAACAATAGTATCAGTGTTAGAGGAAATAAAATGCAAACCTTTATTCAATAGGGCATAGTCTGCAAGAGTCAGAATTAGCCTTGCTAAATTAATGACAGATTGTTTATTCACTGCTTCTAGTGTATGGAACAACTGTGGGTGTGGTCCTCTGTATCTTCAGTCCTCCTCCTCTTCTTTGTGGCCTTCCTCTTGAGGGGTCCCACCCCCATTCTTCTACTCTCTTTGTGATTCTCTCCAAAGCCATCATGAGGGTGAGGTGCCACACAGGAGGGTGGGTAGAGGTGCTCGGAGGAGGTCTGCTGTCCACCCTCCTCCTGATACTGGTGAGCTATTAAGTGTCACTAGATGCATGTGTAGAGCCATAGTGCAGGCACAGGCACATTTCACCAAGGCCTCAAAAGAGATAGTGTGAGTACCAAACATTGTGCATTCTGACATGTAGGTGAATCTTTGGACAGTATGAATGATGCACTGGATCGGGCAGTGTCTGTGATGGAATGTCTGCTGGGGGAGGGTTGGCATCCACATGAGCTGCTGCATCTTCTAGTGTTCGCAGATCAGGCCATGTCAGGTCCTGCTCCCATAGTGGCACTACTTCCACTGCTCCATCAGTGATTGCAGTGCTCACACAGAGATGTGGTAGGTCACAGAGTCATGGCCCTGGATGTCACGAGGAGAACTCATGCAGCAGACATCACTCACATTCCAGTAGTATCCTAACTTCTTCCCAGGGCTATGAAAGTAGCAGTGCAGCTCCTGGCAGAAGTCCTTCTTGTGGTCAGGAGCAATGACACTGAACTGACTACTATGGCTCACACCTGTCCAAAATGTCAAGGAGTAGTGCTAGCACAGTGCTTGATTATGTTCATGTAGTCTCTCTCTCTCACACACACACACACACACACACACACACACACACACACACACACACACACACATTGGAAAAAAATCACTTGCCCATACCACCTCACACATATGCAACCAATCCAAAACAGGACTGTTGAGTGTTAAACATATGTTGTAACTGGCCCTGACTACTGTATACTTTGACAGATACGTGTGTTTCTTACTTGGACACACTCACTTATTTGATGTCAGCCTTGCCCTCCCAAGGACCCAGTGAAAATGATGATTACTGTGCCCTGACCTTTCAATATGTCTTTGTGGCTTAGGGTTGCATATATTTCTCATGCACACAGTGTATAGCTACTGTTTGCTGACTCATAAGCTTGCATTTATCAATCTGTATTGCTAAAAAAAGTTTTAATTTCTTGTTCTTACTCATTTGTGAGTGATTGCTTATGTAATTTTTGAACCTCATTGTATTTCAGTTAGTATTGTAAGTAAAGCAGTCAAGCTAGTAGGTACTTCAGTCCTCCTTCTTGATATACGTGTACAAATGAAAATATAATTGACCTTTTCCATAGTCTATAGACAGTGGTCATGAAAACTACCTGAGTTAACTGGACAGATATTGTAGATGATCCTTGGGAATTATGGGCAACCTAACAGGTTATAGAGTGATAACCTTTTCTTTTAAAGTACCTCCTTTCCTGTTCACTGGATGGAGGCTTTATTTTTATGTGTGTGCAATCAAGAGACCCCAACAATTCAGAGAAGTGTGGTACTGCATAGAATTCCTGCAAGATTCTTGGTTTGTCTTGTGAGGTGTATGGGAAACCGATCTGTTCCATGTTGTAGCACTGTATTTAAAAACTGGTGTAATATTCTATAGGTTGATGCCTGTGCTATCCCTAATAAATCATCTGGGTCTCTGGACAATAACAGTAGCTGATATACATAATTCTACACACATCTTTGTGCTTTCTGTGATGGGTTCTCCATGATTTCCCTAGGTTCTGAGGTAGGCATGGCAGAGGATGCATAGTTGCTCCAATGATTCCCTGTCTAGCCTGTATCACTCAGAAATTGCTGTTATGCAGTCCATGATAAGTCAAATGAGGTCTAAACACTCTTCTTTTTCTTGTCCAAGGTCTGGCAGCAGCAGTATCTTGATTTAAATAGCCTGTTCCACATACATCATAATGACAGCAGCACCAACCCCTAACGTTTTTTTTTTTTTTAAGTACAATTGTTCCTGTCTTCCAAAGAGTACTGGTGTTCAGGGCCAGTGGCTAAACTAAGTGTACACAATTTCTTTATAGCTTCCTGAATAGTTTGGCCAAGTTGGGTTGGTTAATTAATAAGCAATTCAGCTCTTTGTGCTGTCATTAGCATATTCTGCCATTTCCCTTTGCTTTGAGGCTCTACACATTTTACAGAACCATTTAATGAATACCAAATAGCACTCCTCCAACATGACAGCAACACTTGCTGTAGCTGTTAATGAATCTGGCCCTGGGATATGGACCAGAAAATATGTGTCATATGTACACTACAGGGGAAGCAGGCAATAGTTGTATGTGATCGCAGTCTAAGGAGGACGAAGACCTTTAGAAAAAGCTGAGAAAGGTGTGACAGGATGATATCAAGTAACAATGATCCTGTGATTGTATCTGCTAATTGTAGGTATGGCAGAAAGTTTGAAAAAGGAAGAGGCAGTAGAAATTGTATAGAGTTGGATAGATTTAAAAATTAGATAACAAGCAACTGGAAAAATAGTATCTAGGGGATAAATGCAGCAAATGACTCTTCCAAGTGCTTGAGGTAGATATTGAACCATAGCAAAGTGACAGATGATGGAGGAATGTTGAGAGACAGGTACATGTTGGGGAAGGAATATAGGGTATGCAGGAGAGTGCATAAGGTGCTATTCCTATAGATGGGAAAAAAGTTAAAAGAGGTACAGTATATCCACTGTAGAAAAGCAACGATCTATATATACAATACAGAGAACAAAGATGAGACATAGTAAGGGCATTTTACACTGAACATTTTAGTATCGCACAGCAGTTATGAAAAGGCTACTGATCATGAATGTATTTTTGCTTTTGTAACAGATTAAGTAAAAAGCCTGAAAGATCAAGGCGAAAGTAGCTATTAATTCCCAAAGTATAGAACAGTTTGTTAATACAGAAAATAATAAAAATGTTACCGCTTTCCTTTTGGGAGAAAAATCAGTAACTGAGTACAGAAGCACATAAAAGTACTATTGATTTCTGAAGAAAAGAATATCAGCAGAATAAAGAGTGCAATCTCTTGTAGACAGACTACATATTGCTTCTTATACTGTGTGTAATGCACTGCATTTCAATTTGCACTAAGTCTTATTAAAACACAAACCTTCATCTAACAACGAAGACCTTATTAACTTACAGTAAAAATTGTATGGACCATAAAGTACAGCTTTGCTTTCAGTTAGCTGTAATTTGCTTTACTAATCATATCACATTATGGGAAAAAGTGATGCCTAGGGATTCGTAATGTACAATTAGTTTCAGAAAGTACAGCACTACTTCTTCATGTAACATCATATGTCCATGGTTCAGATCTAGCCACTGGGTTCACTTGCTGTACATATTATTTAATCTAGGTATAAGAGATTGCACACGTCTTTATATTTATGTTCTGTATAACATGTTAAGCTTCTGCTTTGATAAAGCTTGATGCATTTTACATGCTGAATGTAGGGAAAATGTAAACATTTTTCTTTTATCTATAAGACCTTAGTCATCTCAGAAGTGATGTTTTTAAACAACAGGATTCAGCTAACAGCATTACCGACTAATTTGATATAAAGAAATAAAGAAAGTAATTTCTTTTTGTGTCTGTGTAGTTGCTTAAACTGATAGACCTGCTTTCTGTTTTACGTGTTCCATTTTGTCTTCTGTTTTGCGAAATCTGTTTGGCATGGTGTTTTTACTATGTGTGACAGAAAGACACTTAAATTACCCAGGCTGGATATTTAATTTTTTCCATCAGTTGTTTCCTGAGTGATACTTAAATGCATGGAGTTTATCTGTGGCCTTGTCTTTTCTGGTAAGACTCAAGGCCTGCAAAAACTGCAAACACTATTGGTGACTTCCTGCTATTAATTTTGCCCAATGTTTCCTGGAATTCATTAATTCAAATGCCCTGGATCAGCTCATTCTTACCCCCACTAGAGGTAGCAACATCCTTAACTTGGTCATTACTAACATGGGCGACTGTTGCTCTACACCAATAGTTAACTCCTCCCTGGTTAGATCTGATCACATACTAATCACCCTGAAAATCCACATCCCTCCCACCCTCCCCCCGCAAAGGTAACCACCATGAAAACTTCTACAAAGCTAACTCTGGGCTCCTAAAAACAGAGGTGGCTAACTTCATGGCACCCATGCAAATGGAGAATAGTTGCAGGACCACCGAATGATACACCAATGCACTGTACAAACACATACATAAATGCATGGTTCTCACCATACCCAATAGAACCAAGATGCTCTCCTCCAAAAAAAGGAATTCAATCTGGTGGTCCCCTGTCATAAACAAACTCTACAACAGAAGGAGGAAACTGATACAAGATAAGGTGAAGGCTCAAGACAGGAAAAACTCGCTTATCAGTCTCAACACAAAGTTGAGATCCCTCATCAAATCCTCTAAAGCTAGCTATGAAAACAGAATTGCAGCAGATAGTAAAGACAACCACAAGGTCTTCTATAGTTATGTAAAGAATCTCCATGGCAATACCCAGATTTGCTCTGAGTTGCTGCACAATGGTACCTCCTATACCAAGCCAACAGATATTGCCAATATACTGGCCGACAGATTCAGTGCCAACTTTACCCCCCACCCCAAAGGATCAATCACAATACCAGTAGATTGCCAAGCACCCAGTATTACTGCTGCACAGGTTAAAGCGGCACTGTCCAAGACCAAGAATACAGCTTCCATGGGACCTGACAATATCCCTGGCTGTATTCTACATGAACTATAGAGTGAACTGGCACCTTACCTGTGTGCCCTGTTCAATCACAGCCTCACCTCAGACTTTGGCCCTACTGAATAGCACACTGCTATACAGTCATCCCTCTCCACAAAGGAGGAGTGACTATAGACCCTGGGAACTATCGCCCCATTAGCCTGACACGTCTGATATGAAAAGCTATGGAATGCATCATCATGGACCTAATAAACAAGGATATAGGGAATCTCCAAACTCTGAATCCCACACAGTTTGGTTTTGTGAAGGGTAGATCATGCCTGCTCAACTTGGTCAACTTCTTTGAGTCAGTCACCAGAGCTGTGAATGAAGGCAAGGTGGTTTATACAACCTACCTTGATCTGGCCAAGGTGTTTGATACAATTCCCCCTTCAGGAATCATAGAAAAACTCACTAAGCCAGGCATCAACACCTATATCACTAGGTGGGTTGCAAACTGGATCAGAGATAGAACCCACAGTGTGAAAGTAGCAGACTCCAAGTCAGACTGCCGACCAGTCACAAGTGGAGTCCCACAGGATTTGGTCCTAGGTCCTCTCCTGTTTGGTATCTACTTCTCTGAAGTCCAGGCCAACACAAATGGTCTCTGGCTGACAAAGTTCACAGACAATTGCAAGTTGGGAGCTATTATTAACTCCCCAAGTGATGTTGACATCCTACATAAAGGGCTCACTGAGACCAATGACTGGTGTCAGAACCATGGCCTTAAGCTCAATGCCAAAAAATGTGTCATCATCCCCTTTGGGAAAAACACAGTTCCCATGAATTACCACATTGATGGTAATCCACTGAACACAAAAGATTTTATAAGAGATCTGGGAACACAGGTTGACAGCAGCTTCACTTTTGACCACCACTTCGCCACTGTGGTCAGAAAGTCCTTCTATGTGGCACATCTCATAACTAAGTGTTTTGCATCCAGGAAGAAAGAGGTCATTGTCTCCCTCTACTCTTCCCTCATTAGGCCAGTCACCGAGTACAATGCCCTATTTGGCATGTACCTCACTAGACACCTGCAGCAACTGGAGAGGCTGCAAAAGCACCTCACAAAGAGGATCCTAGGCCTTAAACACTTGTCCTATATGGACAGTCTCAAAAAACTCCAACTATTCTCTGTCTCATATCACCTACTTAGAGGCAATCTCTGCTTGACATACAAAGTCATCCAGCTCTAAGAAATGCTAAAGAAATTCCAATCCCTCCACACCACATGCTCCACTGAACTCAGCCTCATTACCACAATCAACCGAACGTGCTGGAGGGACAGGTTCATAACCCAGGGACTGCCCTTGCTATGGAATAGACTTCCCATACATGTCAAACAGAGCACCTCACTGGCCCTCTTCAAGAGAATCCTTGATGAGTGGATGGGAAATAGAAAATTCACTCCAGTGGCTCTACTCCACAGAGGCACTGGGAATTAAGGTTGGATGGCATGATGTCAGGGTAATCCTATGGGCTAGGTTTGTAAAGGCTCCATGGCCATTAGCCTAGTACACACCTATGAACCTATGAACCTATGAAAGTCATTTCATTGTGTGCCTGTATAGTTGCTTAAACTGGCAGAGCTGCTTTCTGTTTTACCTGTTCCATTTTGTTTTCTGTTTTGAGAAATCTGTTCAGCCTGATGTGTTTGCTCTATGTGGCAGGAAGACACTTAAATTAACAAGGCTGCACAGTTCACATGTCTTTTTTTCCCACTGGTTAATTTGTTTATCGATTTATACTTAAATACAAAAAGTTTAACTGTGGCCTTGTCTTTTCTGATAAGACTCAAAGCCTGCAAAAACCACAAGCACCATTGGTGATTCCCTGCTGGTGACTTGATATAAAGAAGTAAGGAAAGCAATTTCTTTGTGTCTGCCTAGGTGCTTAAACTGACACATCTTCTTTATATTTAATGTATCTCATTTTGTTTTCTGTTTTGAGAAATCTGTTTGGCTTGGTGTTTTTGCTCTGTGTGGCAGATATACACTTAAATTACTCAAGCTGCTCATATCACATGTGTTTTTTTTCCATTGGGTAATTTGTTTCATGAGTAATACTTAAATTCACAGAGTTTATCTGTGGCCTTATTTTTTCTGATAATACTCAAAGGCTGTAAAAACTACTGGGACTATAGGTGACTTCCTGCTGGTGATATTTTTCCACACACCCTCCCATTCCTTGACCTGTTTTTTAAACTTGGTGATTTTTTTTAACTTTCCCACCCTTACTGTAAATTGAGCTTTGTAAGCTCCTCCCTTTCTACACTGCTGTTGATATCTTGAATTATTTATTTTCCTTTTCTTGAGCTGTTTTCTGTGTTTTTACATAAAGAGGACTAAGAATTTCACATCTATTGTGAATGGGTGGTGGCCTAGTCTGTATAGGTTGGGGAAACACACTAGAGACTCCTGAATGTAGTTGTTTTATTGACCAGAGGGCTTATTAATCAGCTTACCTTGTTTTAGTGCCTTTATAAATTTTACACAGTTGAGTGGCTCTTGGCTCATTTCCACAAAGTGAAGTACTTTTATTGAGCAATCACATTTTTATAAGCTGTTTAATGCACACTGCTGTTAATATCTTGAATTACTTATTATCGCTCCTTGTGCCTTTCCTTATGCTTAAGGTTCTTTATAGTATCATTGCACTTTGGACACTCTTCTACTGTGCTTTTACATTAGGAGGCCTGGATTATTCGTCTTGTGGCTGTAGTTGTTTGCCTGATCTATCTAAGTTGGGAAGCACACGAAAGGGAAAGGGCTTTAAGCATTGTCGTTTTATTGGCCAGAAGGCTCAGTAGTCGATTTTCTGTCTTTCCAGTGCAGGTATAAATTCGGCATACTCGCACAGAGCTGCTCGCCATGCCAATATCCTGTATAAAAGCAAACATCTATAAGCAAATTTTCCCTTTAGAACTGCCTATAAAGATGTACTCTGTAAAGAAGTAACTATAGAGCAAGTACCTTGCACACTGCCAAGTTTAGAGCAGCCAGTTGCACACTGAGTGACAATACTGTTAAATTTAGTATTTTATAGCCTAGTCTGCCTCCAACCCACTCTTAATAAAAGGACACGTAATAGCCTTCTGTTAACTCCCGTTTGTCACATCCTTGTAGCTCATCAATTAGGGGACCAGACAACATGGATATGGAATTTCCTAATTTCTCAGCAGCCAACCTGGTGGATATGGGTATCTTGGGGCAATGTAGCAATTGTTTCATGTTTACTGACAACCACCTAATCCTTAAGGTGATAGACACTGTATGCAAGAGGTGAACATACCCAATGCAGCTGGAGGCTAATTTCTCACATAAAAGCATACATCAAGTTGTTAAAACCATGCACACAGCACTCCCCACACATAGCACACAATGCACACATAGACCAGCATATGCTAAGGCACTTAAATATAATACTCCTAAACAGAAAAAGACCTCCTAGAACACCCATCAGCAAAGATTATCCTCAGCAAACCCAAAAGCACTCAGCAAATACACCACCTAACAACATACCTACAGCTTCAGCCAATGGAGCCCCAAATTACAAAACCCATAGGGCAAGCAAACACACTTCCCAAGACTGTAGTCATAGGGGACTCCATTGAAAGACATACTGATGTCCCTATAATCAGGCTGATGAAGGAGAAGATAATAGCTGTCTAACTGGAGCCAGGATCCACCAAAGTATGCATGCATTCAAGTCACTGCACCAAAGGTACCAGTATGATTCCATCATATTCCATGTAGGTATAAATGACCTGAAACAGACCCCCCAAGACTATATGACAAGAGACATTATAGATCTCTCTCTGACTATGTGCCTCAGGCTGGTATCACCCTAGGACTGATCAGCATATTACCTTCACCAAGGATGATGCCACAGTACCAACAAAAGACGATTGATGTTAACAACTTGCTGAGTTGCTGGTGTCATTCTAACGGGATCCAATATTTGTCAACATGTGAAGACATGGTTAACAAACCATGTTGCTTTGCCAAAGATGGTGAGCACCTTTCTCCTATTGGCTTTTGAATACTAGATAAAACTTTATCTTTCCCATAAAACTTTTTTTAGGCAATGCCAAATTGACAAACCTGCTAACATAGCAACATCTACTCACCTAAACCTCAAGGTGTTACTGCTCAATACTAAGAGCCTAAACAAAAAGATAAACTCCCACCAAGTCCTCCTCATCCTTGAGAATACAGACATCTGTGCAGTTACCAAGACATGGCTTAAAGCTGCAGTGCAATGTTTAGGTTCCTTCCATACATCAGTAACAAACAAACCTCTAGATTGGTGACACAGGATGATGTTCCATACCATATCCTAGTTAGCTGTAGGTCACCCTCTATGTCCCATGAAACTCATAAAGCATGCTTAAAACTCTTGTAAACACTCACCATTCAACCTAATATCTTATACCTTGTGGGTGACTTTAATTACCTTCCTATAGACTGGGAATCCTAAATGGACCCAAATCTGCAGGTACAGAGATTTCTGGACTTTGTAAATACAAACACCCTTAACCAGTTAGTGTGTATGCCCACTAGTTGTTTCAACATACTAAATGTCATGTCCTTCCTGGTAAAGTCTGGTCATAAAGCTGTCTCCTTCAAAATCAAAAGCAACTCAGTAACCCCTTTAAAATCATTCACAGTTAGGAACTATTCCAAGGCAAACTACATTTTATTAAGTGATAATTTGTGAATATTCAATGCCCATCCAAATCCAGAGAACACAGCAGCCTATGCAGAATTGTTAACAGAAACAAACCATCCTAGTGGCATCCCAGATTAAACAAATTATACAACTGTTGAACTTGTGGTTAATGGTGCCACATTCACTGAGCCGGGTAATATAGAGAATCTGCTGACAGACAAATTCAATTCCAACTTTAACTCCCGCTGACTCCCAGACACCTCCCAAGAAATACCTTCAAACCCAGACCCTCCAGAACCCATGCTTTGGCTGAGGTCGCTAAGGCCAGGAATACAGCCTCAATGGGCCCTGACATGTCTCATAAATAGTTCGTTCATTTGGGGAATCAAGTGAAGTGGATTTGGACTCAAGTAAGAGTGTGTGTGATCAAGTGATAAGAGTGTGTATGATCAAGTGATAAAGAGCCTAAAGTCCCTAACCACCACCATTTCTGAGCTTTGTCCAGATTTTTTGTGCTAAGAGTTGAGAGCTATGATGAGTCTCCATATAAGATACAGCCTCTCTTTTTCACTAACCACTATTGCATGTATTAATCTCAATACTTCTTGTTATGATAATACAATTTGTGTATACATTTAAAGGTCATGTTCTAAGTGGCAAAATGGAATGCTGCATCTGTATTCTTTCTGCCTAATGGCAACAATTGTTGATGTGCAGTATTTGTTTGTGTCTTATTTTCACATAAAATTATGTGAACATAAAACTTAAGAAAATGTTTGGAGGCTAAAATGATGTTTCTACCCTCCCACACCTGCAAGTGAGAAGGAAGGGCATTAAATAATGACATGACATCAACCTGTATGCAGTTCTCTAGTCTCAATGCATGATTTATGATAATGGGGTGTCAGTCACTCTGCCTTGCCATGCAATGCAAGCAAAATCACAAATGGAAATGATAACATGGTCACAGAAAGAGCACTCTAACAAAAATATTTGATGAATAAAAACCCATCCATAATCCCTTTTTCCCATTTTTGCACAAGTGGTCAGAGTGTCACTTCAACAGTGGCTAGCACTGCTGCTAAGTGAACAGAATTTGTATTCCCCCATTATTGGCTTTGTTGTTTGTCCAGGTTTTTTGTGCTAAGAGTTGAGAGCTATGGTGAGTGAGAAGTGAGAACTGAATTTGTATTCCCCCATTATTGACTTTGTCCAGGTTTTTTGTGCTAAGGGATTGAGAGCTATGGTGAGAAGTGAGAACTGGATTCATTAAATGATAGCCATTAAGTTTCAGTCTTCCTATTTTTTTAGGAACCTGCTGATTTAGCATACTGGTATGTTGCTCTAACTGTAGTGCATTGGGTCCTAGGTTCAACATTTGTCAGTGAAATGCATGGTGGTAACACAACAGTTTATTCTAGCAAGTTTCCAAAATTATACAAGCAATATTTAAAATGTGTCCCTGGTAAGTCCCTAGCCACCACCACTTGTGAGCTTTGTCCAAGTTTTGTGTTCTAAGAGTTGAGAGCTATGGTGAGAAATAAGAACTGAATTTGTATTTTCCCATTATTGGCATTGTTTGTCCAGGTGTTTTGTGCTAAGAGGTTGAGAGCTATGGTGAGAAGTGAGAACTGAATTCACTAAATGATAGCCATTAAGTTTCAGTCTTCCTTTTTTTCAGGAAACTGCTGATTTGGCATAGTGGTATGTTGCTCTGACTATAGTGCATAGGGTCCTGGGTTCAAGTCTTGCCAGTGACATGCATGGTGGTAGCACAACATTTTATTCTAGCAACTTTCCAAAATTATACAAGCAATGTTTAAAATGTGTCCCTGTTTTTTGACCTTTTGCACCCCTCCCAAAAAAATTAAGTTGAAAATAAGTGTGAGAAACTGTGCAAGATGCCTATGGCTTACACTACTGTCATTCTATTTATAGTGTGGGTGTGGAAGTAGACTTTTATGATGGAAATGTTCTGAATTGGGCAGTTTTGTCATTATTGGTTCATGCATTTTGTTTCATTGCCTACAGTACAGCCTACTGGAAAAATGTTCAAACAATAAATTTAAAATGCGCTCTGTCTAACAAGTGTACTGTATTATACAAGGAATATAACTTAAAAAAGTCAGGAAGGTGTATCAAAGAAAAGAACACATGTATGTTTCTTGTTGTGTGTGCAAGGGGCCAATGATTTGAAAACAGCCCAAAGGTAATCTTTATCCACCACTGGCCAGATGCATTTTCTTTGGATGTGGTGTGTGGGTTTCAATGTTATTTCAATGAACATGAGTTTCAAGGGCAGAGAAGTTTTAATGCCAAGTTTATTTTCATTGTGAGACAGTATTGCTTTGTTTAGCAGATATCTGTTAGTGTTTGTGCATTGTTGTGCTGCAAAATGTAAAAATAAAATCCAAATAATCATTGTAGAAGTAAAGCAGTATGCACACATTAGTGTTTATGGTAATTGGAGCGAAATTGCCAGGTAATGGGACATTAGAATGGCTGCAGGGGGACTCTGATGCCATATTTTGGTTGTCTGTTCTTCGGTTTGTGTTTGAAAGTTGGTATCCCACAATTCCATTGGAATGGGTGGGATTATGTAATTGTGTATCCAAATTAGATGTTAATCAGCGTACAGATTTTTACCTATTTTTCATGGGCCTTGTCCAGATTTTTGATGTTTCCAGGTTGAGAGGTATGAGGGTGGACCACCAACAGATCCTGGAAATTACAGGCTCATTGGTCTGACTAGAACTAAATGCAAAGTCATGGAAATAATTATCATGGAAATGATCAGCAAATACATCAGGATAAGAGACATTCAGGCACTGGATCCATCCCAGTTTGGCTTTGTCAAAGGAAGGTCATACCTACTGAGACTAGTGAACTTCTTTGACAAGGTCACCAAGGCAATGGGTGAGGGTAAAACAGTGCAAACTGCCTACCTTGGCCTAGCTTAGGCATTTAATACAATACCCCACTCAGGCTTAAACCCCTATATAACATGCTGGATAGAGGACCCCAGGAAGTTAGGATTGATGAGACAACATCACCAAAGAGGCCAGTCACTAGTGGAGTCCCTCAAGGCTCTGTGCTGGGTCTGCTCCTCTTTGTCATCTACTTCTCAGAAGTCAAGGCTAATATCAATGGCCTCTGGCTGATCTAGTCTACAGATTACTGCAAACTAGTAGCAGACACAGAATCCACCCGAGTTACTAACATCTTACAAGAGGTCTAACATAGACAAAGGTCTGATGCCAAAGCCACTGCTTAAAACTCAATGCCATGAAATGCATTATACTACCTTTAGTGAAGTCAGCCATCCTAGGAAACGACATCATGAATAAAACATACCTAAGAGTTGACCCACTAATCAGGGATCTGAGCACATATGTAGACAGTAACCTGTCTTTCAACTAACATGTAACCAAGGTAGTAAGTTAATCCTTCCATGTTGCCCAACTTACAAGTAAGTGCATGGCATCTAGGACCTGAGACATCATTGTATCACTATACTTAGCCCTAATCAGACCCATCATTGAGTATAATGCCCCCTTTAGTATGCACTTGAGCAGAGACACATGCAGCAACTGTAGCGTCCACAAAAGTCCCTTACAAAATGAATACAGGGCAGAAGCACAAAGTCCTATGTGGAGCTCCTCAATGCCCTATCTCTATACTCAGTGTCCTACAGACTACTTAGAGATGACCTATGCCTGGCATACAAGGCATCCCTGGACCCCACTCTGATGAACCTTTTGCACATCCACAACACAAACAGCAACAGAAGTACTGGACCTAAATTTTACTTGCAACATAAATTGGTCATGTTGGAGGGACAGATATGTATCTCAGAGAATTCCCTTTCTCTGGAGCAGGCTCCCCATCCATGTGAAATAAAGTCCCTTCCTAACCCTATTTAAGAATAACTTGGACCATTTGATGGGAAATCAAAACTTCAGCCTTGGTCTGACACCCACATCTCTGATCGACAGAGGCAGTCAGTAAACCATGTCGTAACCCAGCAATCACCCCTATATAAATGTCTGAAACATAACTTGTAGGACACATTTGGGTTGCATGGCTAGGCTGATAAAGGCATTAGTGGTCATTAGCCTATTATACACCTATGAACCTATGAATAAGAGATACAATTTCAAACAATCATTTTCCATTTTTTATTAAAAACATATATTTTTTCTTTTTTTCCCCATTCTCTCAAAGTGTTGAAACAATGGGCCACTCTATCACTCTAATATACCAAAATGAATTTTGGGCTTCTAGTGATGTCAGGAAAGGTAAAGGAATGTTTCCTATTGAAGCTCTAGTAAAGCTAGGTATGGTCAAGCTGCTGAAAGAACGCATTAAAGGTATTATTTCCCATTCTCCTTTTCCTACCCTCTCTTCTCTTTTCTTCTCTTCTCTTCTCTTCTCTTCTCTTCTCTGTAAATATTTGTTTATACCAGTCTACCTACTCCATATACCTTCCACTGTAAACAGCTACAGGTACTGGCCTTTATTATACATAAAGAATCTTCATCTCTTTCTTTACATATTAATTTACTAATTTTTATAACTTACTTGTGGAATTCCTGAGTTAACTAAATGTAATTATTCCACAGTGATCTTCTATATCTTTCTTCATAACTGACCCAAACCTATTTCTCGCAGTAATTCACAAGTACTGTCCTATTTCTTCTCTGTTCCCAACCTCTTCTTCCTCTTCATTGCTTTTAGGAAAATAAGAATTGTCTTTGATTATTTGTCACATCAGTAAATATGCCTTACTGCCGCTGTCATGTAAAACTTGTTTATGTCATTTCTGATTTATTATATAATCATTGTGTATTCTTTATGCAGACTTGGAGCTTTTTTTCTCAGTTCTCTGATGAAAGGGGATTTGGCTCAGATGGGTTATCCAAGTTAACAAAGGTAAATAAACAAATAAATGCCTGAATACATTCTGTCTGTTTTGTTCATAGGTTCATACATTGGTACTAGGCTATCAGCCCTAGGGCCTATACAAGCCTAGCCATAACAATTCTCTGGATATTTCTTCCCACAATATTTACTTCCCTGGACCCCCGTCTAGCAGGGTGACTGACGTGATCCCCGGGGTGAATTTCCTATCTTCCATCCAATCATCAAGTATACTGTATTGCTTACTGTCTTCATTTAAATGCTGCTATGTATGCATCTTAATTTGCTTTCTACACTGGAAAATCTGATTTGCACTTGACAAAGATCCATATGGATCAGTGCTCATCCTGCATAACACATTTAAATAAATAAATAGCAATGGCTTTTCTTATTTTGAGACCGTATACATTTTTAAGTTAGAGAAAGGTTCATGCATTTAGATAGTTTGATCATACCAGAGATAATCTTTTAAATACTCTTTATTAAAACATGGTGTAAAGATAAAAGAAAAAAATATAAAAATAGCTTTGAGACTGCAGATAATAGAAATATGCTGAAGAGAACTGCAGTGTACAAGGTCCCAGGGAAGTTTATATGATTCTTCTGCATGGTGTTCCAATAAAGGATGGAAAAAATGTATTAAGTATAATATGGTACATGAATCACTGCGGTGTGTGAGGGACAACAATGAGGTTTATTTCCTAGAGTTCATTATGAAAATGGAAAGGGTGATATCTTATGTAAAGTAGTCATAATAGTCACTAGGGTGTAATGCTTCCAGACATGTATCTGGTGTATAGAGAGTGGGGTGGTATTCATAGTCTAGGGCTGTGCAAGTGCATAGCACATATCTGTGGACAGTGTTGTTATACAGATATGCAAATAAAGTCAGTGTAATGTAGTTGCTTTAAATATGGAAAAGCAAAGCAATTTCGGTAATCAAGCCCAGTTTTTGTAAACGTGTAACTTGTGTAAAGTTCATCATTTCGTACATATAAAGTATTTCTCAGAATTGTAAATGGTATGTGCCTTGGCATATTGAGGGCAAGTATGACTGAGCACAGTCACACTAAAAACATTATAGCAAAGCTGCAGACTACGTAGCAGCTAAATGTGTTTTCTTTAAAAAAAAAGTAAAGGAGGTAGAACTCTTTCAAACAGGGTATCCTGTTGTGGATATCCTGATCATACCTCCCAACTGCACCGAATTACTCAGTTTTTACTGAGTTTTGGGGTTCAAATGAAGGGTGGACCCCTCTGAATCAGAATCCTGGGCTGGAATAGCAAGGAAAATTTCCTGTGAACCTGAGGTCAACACAAGAGAAGAAGAGAAAGCAGGACCAGCAATAGGACATTCAGAAGACTGAGGCCTAAGGGCCATAAAGACCCTAATAAGGCCCTGAGAAAAAAATTCCCAGCCCGACGTTAGAGTGGAAGGTGTTACAGCATGTCTAGTCTTTTGTCTCTTTTTAGCTGGCTTTTCTAATGCAGGAACAGGGGCAGCCATAGGCCTAACAGCTGGTGATTTCTGCTGCAAAAGAACCAGAGCAGCTCTCAAGTCCTCTGAGATAAGCATCTGTGGTTCCCCCAAATCATCCAAACTGGATGTCTGCAAAGCCTCGGACATGCTCGGTTCCACACCCCTGATGGCTTCCAATATGTTTCCCACCGGAGAAGTGGATCCAACTTCCAACAATACTGTTGGGTTTTCACTATCCTCAAGGGGTACATCAGAGGGAGAAGACACAGCCAAAGAGGATTTGGCCTAGCCTTGCCTAACTTCCTCTTCATGGACAGCTCAGAGGAACTCACAGAACCCTGCATAAATTCCCTAGCCAAATTTTTTTATCCTCTTATTCTCCAGATATAAATTAAGAGTGGACAGATGACTATGTAAGGTTTTAGGAGAAAGGCCTGACAGATAGAACAGGACCAATGGTCATGGGTATGCCCTAAACAAAACAAGTAAAGTTTGTGGCTATCCTTATGTGGAATTTGCCTTCCCCACCTACACTTGCCTTTTCTAGATGACATTAACAAAGAACAAAGGCAGAAGCAAGCAAATAAATCCCCTATGAGGATTGTATGTGCAGATGTCCCTTTTACGGCTGACGGTCCCTTAGCCTACGTGTGACGTCCCACATACAGGCAGTGACTTGAAGCTTTTGTATACTGACTGGATGTTGGGTCATTGGGTGAAATACAACCCATATATGAAGAATACTGCAACACTGAATAGAAGGACATATGGCGATAGATATATATATATATATATATATATATATATATATATATATATATATATATATATATATATATACATATATGCACTGACACACGCACACACACACACACACACACACACACACACACACACACACACACACACACACACACACACACACTCATGCACACACACACACATACAGTTAAATATGGATTAAAAATTGTACTTACTGCAGAACTCTGGCCTTCTTGCACTAACATGATCAACTCACTCAGCCACCTGGTCAACACTATGCTTTTGCAAGTTGTCATACCTGTGATGTCACTGCTGACCAGAGCAGGTTATGCCTGTCAGGGTTGGCAGGTGGTCACCCAACTCCATTCAGATATTTACTAGTACATGTGCACATCTTTATCTTCTCCAGGTACAAATCATGCAGAAGGTACAGCATGATTAAGGTCTCTTTCTCAGAGCAACCAGGAGCGTGGTCAAATGCATTCACAAGTGCTGCCATCATTGAAGTGCCAGAACCAGTATAAGGAAAGTAAGGTGAAGGCTGTATTAACTAGGGTTAGAACCACTCCCTGTTGGGTGTGACATCACTTTGACCAAATCCATTTTTGCTAGTATGCTCATTAGACTAGGTATTGGTAACATTGGCAGTTTTGGTGTAACCAAAACTGCTTTGTCTCACAAATTTTTCTTTTATTTTTTTTATTTTATTTTACATTTGTTGACCGGGAAAGTCCAACTAGGTTCCACAGATTCTGTTTTCAGCGGAGGCCCGGGGAGAAATGCTCCAGAAGCATGTCTTTAGAATGTGGGAGGAAACTGGAGGAAACCCACGCAAACACAGGGAAAACATGCAAACTCCACACAGAAGGCACCCCAGCTGAGAATTGAACCGGAGAACCTCTTGCTGTGAGGCGACAGCGTTAACCTCTGCACCACTGCACCGCCCTCAAATGTTTCTTAAACTGAAACATTTACCAGACCATACAAGTACTACTGGATTATTTCTAAGTTTATCTAAAACAAATAAGTTTCCAGCAATATTTCTTCAAAGCATTTACATTTTTTTCTTATGGCTGACTTTAGAAGCATTTCCTTTCATGTATTGAAGTCGGACCTCTTTTAATCACCATTTTTTAATAGGTAGTGGAGAAAGAAATGTCAGTACTAATGTGATGAAGTATCTCTAGGACTTTTGTATATGCATTACTTGTTAGGATGCAACATACAGACTTGGATGACCAGGGATTAACCTTCAAATTCATTACAACCTGACATTCAGATGACTCCATTTTGAATTTTGCCAGTATATCCTTATATTGGCTAGTTTTGGTCAAGCAGCATGTGTCTATGAACAAATTGACATTGCTAAGGACTGCGCAGAGTTTATAAAGGTCCACAGTGCATTCACAGCTTTTCAGATTCATTTGTGTAATGTGTCACCCACGTTTACAATTAGTGAAAATCCAGAATACGCCAATGTACTTTGTAACACATTTGCATTATACTACTGTTCCTAGACATACATATAAATTAGCCTAATTTGCATAATAAACATGTAAATCAGCCTGAATGTACACTGCAAGGTTGAGCTGCACCACACTGATTTGTAAATACCTGAGATAGATGGCAAATTCTTTAGGATAACACAGGCATCACAAAGTAAGAAAAAAAATTATAAATTAGTTAATAGCTATTAACAGGCCAATTAACAGTTGCTGTCATAATGTTTTAAATTTCAGTTGCAATGCATTTTGAACTGTATTGTGCTTTTAAACATAATATTGAATGACTGGGTAAGTGTTTGCAAGTTGTTTGACATGGTGCCATACATCTGAGAACTTGTTATTGCAGTTGAGAATGTGTAATGTGCAGAAGACAAAAGTACAGAGGTGTACTGAAAGTGTTGTTTTATTACTGTCAGTGATTGAGAAATACCTGACAATAGCAGACAGTACTACATTTTAATGTAGGTGTAATTACTTTCAACAGTATTGATTAAGCTGAAGTTGTAGTGCACTTTGAAACCACATTTATGTTTGCTTATTTATGTATTTGTATTGGTGGCAGGAATAGCAGGACAGTCGTTTATAGTGTAAATGCTGATGTCATGCAGACAGTACTGTGCCAAGTGTCCAACTGTATCTGTTTTATTTAAGTTAGACACATAAGGACACTTTTCTTCTGCTCATTCGCTGCATGTCAGCAGTGGCCCACTTACAGCATCCCATTTAGAATGAAGATCTGAACTATAACTACCAATTATATTCTTCTTTATGTCTTCTTCAAGGAGAACAACACACTTGGCCTGTCTTTAATTGTTCAAAAAGGAGTGGCTATTTTTCTAGGCAATAAATACTGCCACCTGTTTATTAAATCCGAATGCAATTGCTAGCTCCATATTTGCTGAGGTTAAGCCAAAGTTACATTAATGTATTTAAACCTATTTCTTGGCTCTGCAATTACGATATGCAGTATAGCATTCATAGTATCAACACATAGCATATATGGGAAGTAATTATTTCCTCAGACTGCCACAAACGATAACTGTGCCTAAGGGCAGAATTAGTAGCTCATCAGAACTGTGCACAGCATATGCAGACAGGGAGGTTAGTCATCATTTTGCTGCTGGGCTATCTCAGGTAATAGTCTGTGGAGGAAGAGCATATGCATTTATGCACAGTAATCTAAGAGTGTTTAAATTCTAACAGAACTGCAGACCTAAATTGAAGTTGCATACCTACAACAGTCATATACCAAAGCATTTGTTAATGAGTGAGCTAAATAATTAATTAATCAACTGCTCCTCAACTTAGATGACCTCAGACTAGCAGACAAGCCAGTCAGTTTTCAGACCGAGCTGTCTATGTCATGAGCTTTTTAGCAGCTGATAGAAATTTCTGCTGCTCAATAACTAAATAAAAAACAGCAGAATGGAAGACCCCCAGAAGGATAAGGGTGGCAGAGCAGAAACACTGACCTGTCAGAAGTTAAAATAAAACATTAAAATGGCAATGGAACATAACATATCCATTACACTATGTACCAGTATTGTGGGACAAGTTAGAAAATGTTGCTGTCTTTTTTCTATATACTTGAACAACCATATCTAGCAAAATGAGACTGGTGTATCATTTTAATAGTTTCTGTTATTTTTTGGATTGTGTCCTTTGCTATCCATTCATGACAGGAGTGATTTGTATCGGCTTAGGCTGTTCTGCAAAGTCTATTGCTATTTAGATGGTTTTGATAAAAGGTTTAGGACCTGCATGATTAATTAGGTAGAATGGAAGGTCATTGCATGTTTTTCCACTAGAGAAGCAAACTGCAAAAAATCATTTTTCTTTTACAAAAAAACATTTTGGATGCATTGCTCTACATGATACCAAATAATAATTTAATTAATATCATTAAACAAAGACTTCATTGTTTCAGGAGAAATAAGTGTGATTGAGCTATTTGACTTCCAATGAGCGAACAGTTTTTGAGCATGCTAACTAGCTTAATCGTGTCATCCTGGGTTTGAGGTTATCAGTTTCTACTTGCAAACTGTGTGACTCTGTGCAAGTCTCTTAAATAGATTCTGCTCCTAAGTCATTCTGAAAGGGGACCTTTGTATTCAGTGAACTTACACAGTTAACAAACAAAAAGAAAACAAAAAATGATTTTCCTGCTGGAACAAGGTGCCCTAGAAGTAACAAAAGAAACCACCTTGAAAGATAGCGGGGACGCTAGCAGAGCTCCAGGCAGAAGTCACCTTTAGAAAGGATAAATCCCCCAGATCTTAGATAACAAAATATGAATCTTGCAGTGGGTACATTGAAAGCAGGAGGCATTATCAGTGAAGCGGGTTTCTAGCTATTCTAATATCTGAAAAAGCTTGTTTTTGCATTTTTACTGTTCCTGCACTTCTTTAAATCGTTTTTGTGTTGTTTTACTGTTGTAGGCTACACACTCAAGTGCAATAGCCTGTTTAAAGCATTTACAGTGTTTTTCTGTTAAGTTACTGTTGTTCTGTTGGAAAAAGCAAAAAAAAGAAACAAAAAAAATCCTTGTTTCCCGCCTTTTCTGAAAGAGAGTAGTCCAGATTTCAGGTTTTTCTGAATTCTGGGCTGTGGTATAAGTTCCTGTGTTGCCCATATCCTTACTTGGATAGGAGGACGCTTCTCTGTTCACCAGTGAGAGTGGGGAGCTTTGAGCAGCCTATCTGTCCCTGGAGGAATGGTCTCAGCCCAGCAACTAGTAGCTTATTGGCTGTTTTGGGCTAATTCCTATCTGTTTCAAGTTCCCTGCCTTAAAACCTGCATTTGCGCGGTTTTGCGTGATTTTGCGCACCTCGCAGCATTGCGCAATGCTGCACAGCACCGTTTAAGCTGTTTTAAACTATTCCCAGCTCCACAAAGTCTGCTCTTCAATTTTTCCCTTATAACTAGTCTAACTCTCAAAGTAAGCACTCTACCTCCCTTCTACAGCCCAGCACTTGCTCAAATACCTCTGTAAGCACTAACAAACTATAGCACTACACCCCCTTTTACTACCCTGAAGTACAAGGCTCCCTATTCGTCCATTCCAGACAATCAATAAATCAGTTTTTAAACTATCCAGGCATGTCCAAAGTGTAGTTTCAGGTATACTCCCCAGTCCAGCTGGTAAATCTGGGAATCTTAAGGCAATGTTACAATTGCCTTATGTACACAGACAACCCTCTCCTCCTTCCAACAAACTCAAATGTATGTGAGAGATGCAACTATACAGCCAAACTGGAGGCCAAGCTCTCTCAAACCAAGACTGGCACAGTCAGTCAGGAGGAGAAGGAAACCACTCGCACCACACAACCAGTCTCACATAGACCAATCGCATCAGCAAACATGACACATAAACTCATAAAAACATACTCGGAGGCTCTAAATAAAAATCTGCCAAGGCAGCAGAGACCTCCAAAGCAGACATCCAAGCAACCACTACCCCACAACAACTTTCACGTATCACATACTTCACAAAGTCAGTGTGCCACACAGAAGCAGCCCGTAAGGCTAAATAATGCACCTAATACACTAGTAATAGGAGACTCTATTGTCAGGCACACTGACGTCCCACTCACCAGACTGAACAAGGAGAAGGTCACTGTAAGCTGCCTGTCAGGTGCCAGGATCCGCCACATAACACAAGCACTCAGGTCACTCCACAGCAGGTACAAATATGACTCTGTCATTGTCCATGTTGGCGTGAATGACCTGAGACGTACCTCCCTGGACTACATAAAAAGAGACATAGAGGAGCTCTCTGATCATGTAGCCCAGGCCGATATGACCCTGACCCTGAGTAGCATCTTGCCCTCACCAAGAATGATGCCACAGTATAAAGACAAAATGATCAATTTTAACAATTGGCTAAGCTATTGGTGTCATTCAAAGGGGATCCAGTGTCTGTCAGCCTGAGATGACATGCTCGACAAGCCATGTTGCTTCACCAGGGACGGCTTGCACCTGTCACCCTTAGGTTTTTGAATACTGGCTAAGGCTCTTGCCACCCCCATAGTGCCTTTTTAGGCAAGGCTCAAAAGACAAAACCACCTCCATAGACAATACCAGAAACAAAAAACTAAGGGTAATGCTACTCAATGCCAGAAATCTAAACCTCAAGATGCACGCACTCGAGGCACTCCTCAGTATGGAGAAAATCGATATCTGTGCAGTAACAGAAACGTGGTTCAAGGCTCCAGAGAGCACCCCAGCACTACCAGGATTCAACTCATACAATACTTTTTGGCCCCAGAACACAGACCGAAATACTAAAGGCGGGGGAGTATCCATCTTCATCAAGGATACCCACATCTCCAGGTTAGTGGCACTGCACGAGGCATCGGAGACCCTGCAGGTGCAACTAACAGTGGGAAAAACTGCTTTTCAGTTTGTAGCCTGCTACAGATCACCCACCTTGTCTCAGGACCCCCACTTGACATTCCTGACAACATTGGAGAATATGAAGGTCTCACCAAACACCGTAATTTTTGGGGGATTTCAACTACCCAAACATTGATTGGGAAAACTACTCAAGTCCCAACTCCTTTGCCCAACAGTTCCTGGAGTTTATAAACTCAAATGCAATGGAACAACTGGTCGCCACTCCACAAGAGGGGACAACATATTGGACCTGGTCATCACCAACATGGGGGATCATTGTTCCGCACCAGAGGTAAACCCCTCATTGGTAAGATCAGACCACAAACTAATCACAATGGACATCCACATCCGACCCCACCCCCGGCCAAGGAAACCACTGTGAAAAATCTCTCAAAAGCAGACTTCACACTTCTCAAGACCGAGGTGGAAAGTTTCAAAGCCCCCGGGCAAATGGAAAATGCTATCCAAACCACAGAATCCTTTACAAATGCACTCTATGAGCACCTACAGGAATGCATGGATTTTGCCATGCCAAGTAAAACCAAGACTCATTCCTCCAAACACAGGAGACCAGTCTGGTGGACCCCGGTCATAAATAAGCTATACAACAGAAGGAGGAAACTATTACATGATAGGGCAAAACCCCAAAAAGTCAAGGCATCCCTGATCAGTATTAGCAAGAAACTTTGCTCAATCATAAAATCATCGAAGGCTAACTTCGAAAGAAAAATCGCCAAAGACTCTAAAGATAATCACAAGGCATTCTTTAGCTACGTCAATAATCTGGGTGGCAACTCTCAGATCTGCTCTGAGCTGGTGCAAAATGGCACAAAATACACTGAACCCACTGACATTGCCAACATCCTGGCGGACAGGTTCAGTGCAAATTTTACCCCCCCAAAAGGGCCTGTGTCTATCCCAGAAGAATGCAGTCCCCCAGTCAACACAGACACACAGGTGAAAGCAGCCCTTTCCAAAGTAAAAAATACAGCATCAATGTAACCGGATGGTATCCCGGGCTGCATCTTACATGAGCTCCAAAAAGAACTAAACCCTCACATAAACTCACTGTTCCAGCTCAGCCTTACCACAGGTTATGTACCCAAAGAATGGTGTACAGCAACATTAATCCCACTCCACAAAGGTGGCACCACAACGGATCCCGGGAACTATCACCCCATAAGCCTGACTAGCCTGGTCTGCAAGGCTATGGAGTGCATCATTATGGATCTCATAAACAAAGACATTGGGAACCTCCAGACACTGGACCCTACCCAATTCAGCTTTGCTAAAGGCAGATCTTGCCTCCTAAACCTAGTTGACTTTTTTGAAATAGCTACCAAAGCCATAGATGAGGGAAAGATAGTCCACACAGCCTACCTGGACCTTGCAAAGGCCTTCGACACAATACCCCACTCTGGCATCATAAATAAGCTTACCAGCTTAAATATCAACCCATATGTCACATGATGGGGTACAAACTGGCTCAGGGATAGAACTCACATGGTCAGAGTTGTGGGTGCCATGTCCGACTCTAAACTGGTTACAAATGGCGTACCACAGGGCTCAGTCCTGAGACCCCTCTTGTTTGGTATATACTTCTCTGAGGTACATTCAAGCATGGGAGGACTGTGGCTGACCAAGTTCACAGATGGTTGCAAGCTGGGAGCCATAATCAACTCTCCGGCCAACACAAGCATCCTCCAGAAGGGTCTTACAGAGATGGATACCTGGTGTCAAAACCATGGCCTTAAGCTAAATGCCAAAAAGTGCATAGTCATTGTGAAAAATAAAGTGCCCACAAACTACCACATAGGAGGCAATCCACTAAGTACGGAAGAAGTAATTAGGGATCTGGGGACCCAAGTAGATAGTAACCTCTCCTTTGACAATCACATTGCCAAAGTGGTTAGAAAAACCTTCTATATAGATCACCTAATCACAAAAGGGTTCACATCTAGATCAAGAGAGGTCATTGTGCCCCTCTACTCATCACTCATCAGGCCCTTAATTGAGTACAATGCCCCATTTGCAATGTATCTTACCCAACACCTGCAACAGCTGGAGAGACCTCAAAAGTACTTCACCAAGAGGATCATGGACCTCATACAGATGCCCTATGCTACTCAACTAAAGAAACTCCAGCTTTACTCAGTTGCTTACCACCTACTCAGAGGCGATCTCTGCCTGACATACAAGGCCATGTCTAACCCGGAATTGATGGACATGCTCCACCTCAAGAAAGCCAAATCCATTAGAGCTACATGCTCCATGGATTTAAACCTCAGCACAACAATAAATAGGACATGCTGGAGGGACAGATTCATATCCCAGAGGCTTCACTCGCTCTGGAATAGAATCCTGGTTCATGTTAGGCAGAGCCCATCGCTGACCCTCTTCAAGAGAAATCTTGATGAGTGGATGGGAAATCATAAATTTACTCCTGGGATCACTTCTATGGCCCTGCTGGACAGAGGTTCGGGAATCTAGTCTAAAAGGGTGGCAAAAGCCAACACATTCTGGCTAGGCTTATAAATGCCCTAGCGCAGATAGTCTAGTACCTACCTATGAACCTATGAAAGCTGGGCACTTGAGATAATTCTTGAAATCCCTGGGAATCAGTAGCAGGTGGAGGTTTTTGTAAAAAGGTGAGAGGGATGAGCACTGACTCATGCGATATGAGACAATAAGGTCTGTTACAATAACAAATTAGCAGTGTGCAAAGGGAAAATCCTGAAAACATCATATCACATCTTCATTCTTTTAGTTAATATCTCACAACAGCAACCCTACTTACATGCAGACAACAGGTACACCAGTACATCTGGACATAGTACTGAGGTTTATTAGAGCAGATGCTACAGTGTCGAATACATGTTTGTGCTTGGGTACATATGGCTTATATGTCTGTGCATCTCATATATATATATATATATATATATATATATATATATATATATATATATTTATATATATATATATATATATATATATATACATAGATATATATATATATATATATATATATATATATATATATAGATATATATACACATATATTATATATATATATATATATATATATATATATATATACACACACACACACACACACACACACACACACACACACACACAAATACATGTATACCTGGACTGGTTGTAATTCAAAAGAAAGAATACTCATTTGGTAGAAAAGTAAAGTTTGTGTTTGCTTGTAAAAAAAAGTGCAACTGCACAAATGTCTTATGCTCATTTGTGAGAATCTAATATGCGGAATTAAAGTTTCATATACTGTAGCTAAGTGTGCAGAAAAATGAATGTTTGACTGAAAAGGTGGCAGGTATAGAGATGTGAAAGATTAATTTATAGCTGTAATTGTGTATGTGCCAGTGTTCGCAGGTAAGCATTAGAGTAAGGGGCAGGTAAAGAGCTAAATTTAGTGTTGTTCATGTTTGATGTTGTGCATCTTTTGTGTCCTTTTGTCTTGTGCAGTTGTATTTTGAGGGAAGGGGGCTCACTAACGTAATGTGCAGGATTGGGATTAGGGGCAGTGGTAGGTTTAGGGTGAGCATTCATACGTAAGGTGAAGATGAAGCTATTTATAAACATATTTGCCAACAGAGTGAAGCATAAACTTCCAAAAATGAACAATGAAGTTGAAGGTTATGGGTACAAAAGACGGATCTGCAAAGCACTAAACCATTCTGATGAAGTTCATAATTTCTAGGATAAAAACCAGTAACTAAAATTGATATTAAAAGGACTATCATCTTAGTTTGGGTGTGGTTCATTCCATACAACTGCCAGTTTACACTGTGATTTTGGTATCTCTGGTTAACTGTTTACAGTGTACGCTATCTTTGTGGATTTACCAATGTGGAGTTTTCCTTAGAAGCTGTGGCTATTATGGATGGTCCATATGTAAGTTGAGTCAGAAGGACTCCTTTGCCTATTAGCTGCTCTTGTTGGGTTGGATAGGTAGAGTAGAATTTTCCTAACCAGAAGAGAAGTGAGTTAACTGTTGCCATTGATTTCGTAATATGGTATGGCATATCAGTGACTGGTTGAGCTACAAACTGAGGTATTTGAAGGCCTTGTTTGTGTCTATTGGTGTGCCATAAAGAGTAGTGATATTGAATGACTTTGGTGATATTTAATTATTTGGGTGGTTCCAAATAGCATGTTTTTTGTTTTTTGTGAAGTTAAGTATAAGTTTGTAGTTAATGAGTAAAAAAATGAGGGAGTTAAAGTCTTTTTGCAGCTATGTTTCAATTACTGAGTGGTTGTAGCTGGAACTAGAGATTACCATGTCATCAGTGCAGAGGATGCATTGCTGAGTGGGAAGATGATAAGGTCATTTATTGATGAAGAGAGAAAAGAACAGGAGCTAGGATAGAACCTTGGGGTACTCCCACTGAAAGAGGTGTAGGCTGAGAGAAGAAATAGGTGTGGACTGAGAGAAGAAACAGCCAAATTTAACCTTGATATGTTCCTTATCCCAATGTTCTGAAGAGAGAAAAGGAGGACTTAGCGGCTGATTATATCAATGTTTTCATGAGGTCAGTGATGGCTGGTTCTGCATGCATATATATTGTTTTTAGTATTTTTTGCATTATAAATGTTGTTGTGGCATTGATCATGTTTTGGTTTTGTTTAGTTCTATTCTGAAGCCTATGACTAACATGGATAATCCTGCAATGCAGAACATATCATCTGAATTAACTGATTTAACATTACGTAGTATTCTGAGCTCCATATGAAACATTTTGGTTCAGTTGATTAAAGTGGCAGAATAAGCCATTCCCAAGGATAAATGTCTCCCTCTTGGGACATTTGTATCTCAGATGAAGGCAAATGCAAGTATTTAGATTCCTTGGATTTATTTAACAACACAGTGGTGGCTAATTCTCAAGATGGGCAGATTACACAATTTTGTAGGCAATGGGATAACATCACAGTAAAAAACTGAATTGACATTTGTTACATTAGTTTTCCTGACACTAAAACTTCAATTAACAGCTTTGACAAGTCAGCACTGAAGTATAGATCTAGACTGTAGATATGTTATATTTTGTAAATTGCATCAAGCAAAAACGGGTCCCAAAGAGAGAGTCTTAGAATCAAAAAAATGTTCATAATGGATGAATCCTTTTATAGAACTTACTACTTTTTTAATAATGTGGTATTGAACTGATAGCTATCTTATTGAAACATAAATTATCGGGAAAAGTCAGAACTTGATTCTTTATATAAAGGCATCAGAAAACAAAATATTTTTATAATTCAGAAATGTTTTTAATAGTATTTTGATCAAAATAGATAGACATTTTACCATAGTTAAAGTTCATTAATACAGTAAATTGCTGCACGATGAAAAGGATTAGGATTCAAATAAACTGCATGTATTGAAATGTGAGCCAAATGAATAAAATGCTCCTAGTGACCATCAAAGATCCAGTCATGCAGAAGGTCACATAAGACATCCAGTAAAAAGTCATTCTTTTTCACAGGAAGATACATATGTGAAACCTCTAACTCTTCAGCCAAGAGATTTATCCAGACCAATTGCAAGAAATCAAAGCAACAGTTCTCAATCTGATCCATATGTGCCTTTGGATCAATCAACTGAGAATCGACTTTCTATTAACCACAATTTCTGCAGAAACACGTTTTTTTGCAAAAGAATGGTTGATGAGTGTATGTGGTGAAATAGAGAGGGGAAGAGAAAAAATTAATTTCTATCATTGGTATGTGCTGAACATATTTCTCCTCATCCTATTTGCAGCCTAACTAAAAGACAATGTGCTCATGTGTTTCTATTCACTTTATCCAATGATTTATTATTTGTACTAGCTTGTAGCGTGAACGTAATGAATTCATTACGTGAATTAAAGTTATTTCTTAGAAACTGAATTTGAAATACACTTTGGATAATGTACAGCATAGGTATAATGACTCTGAAGAATTACGTAAGAAGATCAATTTTAATCCATCCCTCAGTATAACACTAGCCATTTCTGAATTAATTTACAGTAATGACATTAGAAATTTAATGAATAAACTATCAAAACATTTTTCAAATTGGGTCTACAGGAAAGAAGAATGCATTGACCTAAGATTGAAGTATTGCCATTACAAAACAGATGGATTACCTTGAGGCAATTGAAATTATACTAAAAGATACTCTTGCTTCAGTAAAATGAGTTAAACAAAGCTTATGCACATATGGACAATATTTTGCTAAATGTTTTGATGACAGCTAAAATAACTAGTGAAATTTGTAATGTTTTGAATGTCAAGAAATCCAAGATGGGTATTTTCTTTGGTATCCCAAAAATTCCTGAAATATATCAAAATCCATTTTTAGACCTATTGTTTCTATATCTGGTTATAAGACCAAACCACATGCCATGTTCATTCATTTCAAGTTAAAACAATTTAAATATCGCAATAAATCTTTTATTGAGAACTTGTGGAATTTCTTTATAAAGTTGAAGAAAATAATGATTTTACAAGTTGCTGATTTGTTAAAATTGGTATTTAATCTTTATTTACAATAATTCTTATGATGTATCATTAAGCAAACAATGTTGTAGCTAGCACTCAAACAAAAAGCGCTGGAGGTAAGTACTGCATAAACAACACTGAGTATGTTTGTAATGTAGTAGTCAACACTCTATCACAAGTAAGACTCAATCCTGTCAGAACACATATGCTTTAATAAACTTCATGAGCAAATTAACATACTGAAGAGTATGTATCAAAATTCATTCTTATATGTAATCTTCTTTACAAGGAAACAGTAACATCTGTAGTTGCAGTCAATGGAGATTAGTATATTAACACTGAAAAAGGAGACAGGACAGAAAAGATAAATGAAAACAGTGATGGTGGATTTTAGACAGATTTTGTGGTGAGGACAGAGAGAAAGCAAAAGAAATCCAATGGAAGGAAGGAGGAGTAAATAGGATTCAAGCAAAAGAGGTTGCATCGAGACTGGTTGATAGTAGAAATTTAAAATGACAGAGAAGGAGGCAGACATATAGCTTGTACTTAGGGTTTAGTGAAGATAAAGTGTGGTTAAAAGGGGTCTACTTTAGAACAGTGAACGATCAGATGATTGAACGCTGTTAGAGCTTAACACTACATGTCAAACGACAAAATAGTGAACGGCGGAACACTGAATTTTTTCCCAGGAAAGAAATTGCTGGGCCAGTCATCCAGGTTGTGCCATTTCCTCCACTGTAGTATGATCTCGGGTTGGTATATTTAAGTAGGGGGTGGGGCACGGCCTCCCACTTTGTTAGTGTTTAGTGTTGTTTTTTTTGTTTGTTTTTTTTGGGAACAGCAATATTTTTCCCTGGGGAAAAAAAATCACTGTTCTGGTTGTTCGCTGTTTTGGATTTTTTACATTTTAGGGTCGATATAACAACATTCAATCATCTGATTGTTCATTGTTATAATATAGGGGATGAATTAAAGTGTTTAGAAATTGCATTGATTCTGATTTTCCCTGGCCTCTACTGAAAATGGACATGTATCCAGTTAGACTAGCCCGGTAAACAAATGTAAAATAAAATAAATAAAATAAAATACAGATGCCCTATGCTACTCAACTAAAGAAACTCCAGCTTTACTCAGTTGCTTACCGCCACCAGAGTATGCATCTCTGCCTGACATACAAGGCCAAACATCCGGAATTGATGGACATGCTCCATCTAAGAAAGCCAACCATTAGGAGCTACATGTCTATGGATTTCCCAAAACCTCAGCACAACAATAAACAGGACATGTTGTGCAGATTCATATCCCAGAGGCTTCGCACAGCCGCTTCTAGAATAACAACAGAATCCTGGTTCATGTTAGGCAGAGCTCATCGCTGACCCCTCTTCAAGAGAAATCTTGATGAGTGGATGGGAAATCACAAATTTACCCTGGGATCACTTTATGGCCCTGCTGGCCAGAGTTCGAATCTAGTCTGTGGGCAGTGGCAAAGCCAGCACACTCTGGCTAGGCTTATAAATGCCCTAGGGCAGATAGCGCCGCTTAGTACCTTACCGGTGAACCTATGAAAGCTGGGCACTTGAGATACCTTGAAACCCTGGGAATCAGTAGCAGGTGGAGTGTTTTGTAAAAAGGTGAGGGATGAGCACCTGACTCATGCGAGCATATGAGACAATAAGGTTCGTTACAATAAAATAGCAGTGTGTGCAAAGGAAACTTGAAAACATCAAGTATCACATCTTCATTCTTTTTAGTTATCTCACAACAGCAACCCTTACCATATGCAGACAACAGGTACACTATACATCTGGACATAGTACTGAGGTTTATTAGAGCAGATGTTACAGTATCGAATACATGTTTGTGCTTGGTACATATGGCTTATATGTTCAGTATCTATATATATATATATATATATATATATATATATACATATATACATATATATATATATATATATATATATATATACACACACACACACACACACACATACGCACACACACACACACACACACACACAAATACATGTATACCTGACTGGTTGTAATTCAAAAGAAAGAATACTCATTTGTAGCAAAGTCAAAGCTTGTTTGTAAAAAGTAGTAACTGCACAAATGTCTTATGCTCATTTGTGAGAACTTAATATGCGGAATTGAAGTTTGCTATACTGTAGCTAAGCATGCAAAATGAATTTTGACTGGAAAAGGTGGCAGGTATAGAGATGTGAAAGATTGTTAGCTGTGTAATTGTGTATGTGCCAGTAACCAAGAGGGTAAGCATTAGAGTAAGGGACAGGTAAAGAGCTAAATTTAGTGTTGTTCACGCTTTGATGTTGTGCGCCTTTTGTGTCCTTTGTCTTGTGCAGTTGTATTTTTGAGGGAAGGGCTCACTAACGTAATGTGCAGGATTGGGATTGGCAGTGGTAGGTTTAGGGTGAGCATTCATGAAGGGTGAAGATGAAGCTATTTATAAACATATTTGCTGAGAGTGAAGCATAAACTTCAAAATGAACAATGAAGCGAAGGTTATGGGTAAAAGACGGATTCAAAGCACTAAACCATTCTGATGAAGTTCATAATTTCTAGGATAAACCAGTAACTAAAATTGAGGCGGTTAAAAAGGACTATCATCTTAGTTTGGGTGTGGTTCATTCCATACAACTGCCAGTTTACACTGTGCTTTTTGGTGTCTTGGTTAACTGTTTACAGTGCACGCTATCTTTGTGGATTTACCAATGTGGAGTTTTCCTAGAAGCCGTGGTGGCTATTATCAATGGTCCATATATGTTGAGTCAGAAGGACCCTTGCTCATTAGCTGCTCTTGTTGGGCTGGATAGGTAGAGTGCAGAATTTTCCTAAACCGTGAAGAGAAGTGAGTTAACTGTTGGTTCATTCCATGCAACTGCCAGTTTACACTGTGTGTGATTTTGGTATTCTGGTTAACTGTTTTATGTATGCCATATCTTTGTGGATTTACCAATGTGGAGTTTTCCTTAGAAGCTGTGGCTATTATCGATGGTCCATATATAAGTTGAGTCAGAAGGACTCCTTTGCCTATTAGCTGCTCTTGTTGGGTTGGATAGGTAGAGTAGAATTTTCCTAACCAGAAGAGAAGTGAGTTAACTGTTGGTTCATTCCATGCAACTGCCAGTTTACACTGTGATTTTGGTATCTCTGGTTAACTGTTTACAGTGTACGCTATCTTTGTGGATTTACCAATGAGCCTTTAGAGCTGTGGGGCTATTATGGATGGTCCATATGTAAGTTGAATCAGAAGGACTCCTTTGCCTCTTAGCTGCTCTTGTTGGGTTGATGGTAGAGCAGAATTTTCCCAACCAGAAGAGAAGTGAGTTAACTGCTGCCATTGATTTCAGAATATGGTATGGCATACCAGACTGGTTGAGCTACAAACTGAGGTATTTGAAGGCCTTGGTTGTACCCATGGTGTGCCATAAAGAGTAGTGATATTGAATGACTTGGTGATATTTAATTATTTGGTGGTTCCAAATAGCATGTTTTTGTTTTTGTTTTTGTAGTTACATAAGTTTGTAGTTAATGAGTAAAAAAATGAGGGAGTTAAAGTCTTTGCAGCTATGTTTCCAATTACTATGGGTTATTGTATAACCAGAGATTACCATGTCATCAGCAGTGTGATGCATTGTTGAGTGGGAAGATGATAAGGTCATTATTGATGAAGAGGAGAAAGAACAGGAGCTAGATAAACCTTAAATTAATCGAAAGAGGTGTGGTGGCCGAGAGAAGAAATAGGTGTGACTGAGAAGAATGTCAAATTTTAATCCTTGATATGTCTTTATCCCAATGTTCTGAAGAGAGAAAAGTATAATTTTAGCTAAATATCATATCACCGTTTTCATGAGGTCAGTGATGGCTGGTTCTGCATGCATATATATTGTTTTTAGTATTTTTGCATTATAAATGTTGTTGTGGCATTGGATCATGTTTTGCTTTGTTTAGTTCTATTCCGATCGATGGATAATCCTGCAATGCAGAAACATATCATCTGAATTAACTGATTTAACATTGCCGTAGTATCCTGAGCTCCATATGGTCATTTTGGTCTAGCGATTAAGTGGCAGAATTAGCCATTTCCAAGGATAAATGTCTCCCTGTGGTATCAGGCCCCGAATATTAGCTAAAGTAATGCATATTTTGATTCTTGATTTATTTAACAACACAGTGGTGGATAATTCTCAAGATGGGCAGATTACACAATTTTGTAGACACAATGGGATAACATCACAGTAAAAACTGAATTGACATTTTGGCTACATTATTTTTCCTGACTAAAACTTCAATTAACAGCTTTGACAAGTCAGCACCGAAGTATAGATCTAGACTGTAGATACAGCATATATTTTGTAAATTGCATCAAGCAAAAACGGTCCCAAAGAGAGAGTCTTAGAATCAAAAATGTCATAATGGATGAATCCTTTTATAGAACTTACTACTTTTTAATAATAATGTGGTATTGAACTGATAGTCATCCATTGAAACATAAATTACGGGAAAAGTCAGAACTTGATTCTTTTATAGTACCAGAAAACGCAAATATTTTTATAATTCAGAAAATGTTTTTAATAGTATTTTTGATCAAAATAGATAGAGACATTTCACCATAAAGTTAAAGTTCATTAATACAGTAAATTGCTGCACTATTAGTGTGCGATTGTGATTCAAATAACTGCATGTATTGAAATGTGAGCCAAAATGAATAAATGCTCCTAGTGAACATCAAAGCATCCATCATGCAGAAGGTCACATAAGACATCCAGTAAAAAGTCATTCTTTTCACAGGAAGATACATGGCGTGGAACCTCTAACTCTTCAGCCAAGAGATTTATCCAGACCAATTGCAAGAAATCAAAGCAATAGTTCTCAATCTGATCCATATGTGCTCTTGGATCAATCAACTGAGAATCAACTTATTAACCACAATTTCTGCAGAACAATGCTTGCAAAGAATGGTTGATGAGGTATGTGGTGAACAGAGAGGGTAAAGAGAAAAAATTAATTTCATCATTGCGGCTGTGCGAACATATTTCTCCTCATCCTATTTGCAGCCTAACTAAAAGACAATGCTCATGTGTTTCTATTCACTTTATCCAATGATTTATTATTTGTACTAGCTTGTAGCGTGAACGCACGAATCTATTACGTGAATTAAAAAGTTACTTAGAAACCGAACTTGAAATACACTTTGGATAATGCATAGCATAGGTATAATGACTTGAAGAATTACGAAGAAGATCAATTCTTAACTATCCCTCAGTATAACATCAGCCATTTCTGAATTAATTTACAGTAATGACATGAAATTTAATGAATAAACTATCAAAACATTTTTCAAATTGGGCCCAGGAAGAAGAATGCGCATCGACCTAAGATTGAAGTAGTATTACATTACAAAATGATGGATTACTTGAGGCAATTGAAATTATACTAAAAGATACTCTTGCCTTCAGTAAATGAGTTAAACAAAGCTTATGCACTTATGGACAATATTTTGCTAAATGTTTGATGACAGCTAAAAATAACTAGTGAAATTTGTAATGTTTTGAATGTCAAGAACTAAGACAATATTTTCTTTGGTATCCCAAAAATTCCTGAAATATATCAAAATCCATTTTAACCTATTGTTTGTATCTGGTTATAAGACCAAACCACATGCCATGTTCATTCATTTCAAGTTAAAACAATTTAAATACTTCCAATAAATCTTTTATTGAGAATCCTAGGAATTTCTTTATAAAGTTGAAGAAAATAATGACGATAAGTTGCTGATTTGTTAAAATTGGTATTTAATCTTTATTTACAACAATTTATGATGTATCATTACAAACATTGTAGCTAGCACTCAAACAAAAGCGCTGAGGTAAGTACTGCATACAAACAACACTGAGTATGTTTGAATGTAGTAGTCAACACTCTATCACAAGTAAGACTCAATCCTGTCAGAACACATATGCTTTAATAAACTTCATGAGCAAATTAACATACTGAAGAGTATGTATCAAAATTGGCCTATATGTAATCTTCATAAGGAAACAGTAACATCTTGTATGGCAGTCAATGGAGATTAGTATATTAACACTCGAAAAAGGAGAAGGTACAGAAAAGATAAATGAAAACAGTGATGGTGGATTTTATACAGATTTTGTGGTGAGGACAGAGAGAAAAGCAAAAAAAAGAAACTAAATTTGGAAGGAAGGAGGGAGTAAATAGGGATTCAAGCAAAAAAGAGGGGAAGTTGCATCGAGACTGGTTGATAGTAGAAATTTAAAATGACAGAGAAGGGAGGCAGACATATAGCTTTGTACTTAGGGTTTAGTGTGAAGATAAGCAAAAGCTAAAGGGGTCTACTTTTAGAACAGTGAACGATCAGATGTGATTGAACGCTGTTAGAGCGAACACTACACATGTCAAACTCGGCAAAATAGTGAACGCCACGAACACTCGAATTTTTTCCCAGAAAAAGAAATTAAGCTGGGCCAGTCATCCAGGTTGTGCCATTTCCTCCACTGTAGTGGGCGATCTCTAAGTTGGTATATTTAAGTAGGGGGTGGGGGGCACAATGCCTCCCCTCACTTTGTTTAGTGTTTAGTGTTGTTTTTTTTTTTTTTGGTTTTTTGTTTTTGGGAACAGCAATTATTTTTCCCTGGGGAAAAATCACTGTTCTGGTTGTTCGCTGGTTTTGGATTTTTTACATTTGGGGTCGATATAACAACATTCAATCATTCTGATTGTTCATTGTTATAATATAGACCAGGTTGGCGGTTACATGTGGCTTGAAGTTAGGAAGGAGGAGACTGGAAATGGGAACTAGGTCTGTGTGTTGCAGCAGCAGAGAAACATCTGCATTGGGATTCTGATTAGTTGGGGCCTTCCTCAATGAAGTTGAATGTATGGCAGCTGGAGAATTATAGAAAGTAAAAAGGGATTCCTAACAGAGACCCATTTAAAGAAGGATTCCTCTTGTAATAAAGTTATGAGGTGAGAAGGGAGTTCCTTCTAGCATTAATGAGCTGAGGTAATATGCTCCAAGTGGTACAGGACAGAAAGGAATGTGAGTTTATTTTGTGAAAGGGACACAAAAAAATGGAGTTCAGAAATTGTGTATAACAGGAAAAGTAGCCTTCTCTGTGGCTGCAAGTATATTTGTTGTTAGAAAGAAGAAGTCATCAGTGGTAAGTTTTCTGCCCAGCTAATTTAATAAATTGACAGATTTTGTTAACTATTTTTTAGAAAATGTGCAATGTTACAAGTATCTGGGAGTGGCACAGGGTAGATGTGGGAGTATTCATGAGTAACCTGAACATATTCTTGGTGACTGCATATTGAGATTCTCAAGAAAGATGACTGGAAAAATTGTAGAAACTTTGGGCATGTGAGTACCTTTTATGAAACATTGATATCATTTTGATCTGTTACTGATTAGGAAGGGCCTAAACACATGCCCACAGATATTAATATTTTCATTTAAATCTATGATTTTAGCCACAGGGATCAGCAAGTTGTAATGGAGTTTTGAATTTATGTCTTTGGTAGTATTGATAGTCAGTAGCACAAATGTTAGAGAATCGGGGGAGAGAAGGATAGGCGCAGCCACAAGATTCACAAAGGCCACTTACAGCAAATTTGTGGTATCCTTGAAGGTAGGCATGGAAACATAAAATGAGATGGTAATGAGAAATGATGTAAGAGTTCTTATGTTAATTAATATTATTTAACACCAACCGCAATCACTGCGGGGCTCAGTTTCCACTCTTATTGCAGATGCGGTATAAACAGAATACCTGGCCCAAAAGTAACACAGTTGCAGCTGGTGAAAATGCTGCTGTCTGTTGCAGCAAGCTTTGTTATTCCCAAAGCCAGAGATGCTGGCCCTCGTTTGGGCCAGAATGGCTGTCACCCAGTGGTGCTCATCCACCACAGTGTGGAATATGGGCAAAGGATTACCTATTATAACTTTTGATAACCAGGTAATCCCAGTGGGTTTAGATGACAATGGACAGGACATTATAAGTGGTCTTAGTGGTCAAGTGTTTCACTCCCCATAAGGGCAGTGGAAGAATTATGGACTCTTACTCCTGTGGACATCAAAGCATGTATACCTCTCACTATACTTCTGTTAGCAGGAGACCTCAGAGACAGAGACTGGGGCACCTGGGGATCTCGTGCTTGCTGATGATTTGAAGAGTTTCTGGAGTTACGCTTGGCACATGTGGGACTGATTACTTGTGTGTCTTGGTGTCACTTCAAGACCTTCAAGCTAATTATACATGGCTTTTATGGGGTGGTGCATTTCCCGAGATACTTGGTAATAGATTTCACCCATATTGGAATTAGGGCCCCTCCCAGTCCATACAGGATGATCGGTACTGCAACAAGAAGAGTTACCACTCCATCAATTGTCAAGTAGTAATGATGCATGGGGCCGCAGCATCAATGTCTCTCTCTCGTCCAGCACCTGGCAGTGCACACATTATTCCCATATCTGGCACACTGGCTCACTTCTTAGTGCCTCTTTTTCTTGTATGGTAGGATGCCCAGTATCTTGTTGGTAAGTGTAAAGTTTTTTTTTTTTAAGCACATACTTATTACGAAGGTCATTGCTGTATATTAATCTGTATGTTATTTTAGTCTTCCTCACCTTTCTCCCATTTTTTTTCTTGTAAGGGGATGATGGATATCCACTGGAGCCATGGCTCATGACCCCTGTGAGAAACCAGTGAGCTGCAGGGGATAACAAATATAACACATCCCTGTCCTAAACCTGTATTATGATTCAGAGCAGGTCGGCTCCCAGCGCCATTTTAGTGCCTGAATGAGTCAGGGTGACCTTCAGGAGCTAGGATAGAACCTTGGGGTACTCCCACTGAAAGAGGTGTAGGCTGAGAGAAGAAATAGGTGTGGACTGAGAGAAGAAACAGCCAAATTTAACCTTGATATGTTCCTTATCCCAATGCTCTGAAGAGAGAAAAGGAGGACTTAGTGGCTGATTATATCAATGTTTTCATGAGGTCAGTGATGGCTGGTTCTGCATGCATATATATTGTTTTTAGTATTTTTTGCATTATAAATGTTGTTGTGGCATTGATCATGTTTTGGTTTTGTTTAGTTCTATTCTGAAGCCTATGACTAACATGGATAATCCTGCAATGCAGAACATATCATCTGAATTAACTGATTTAACATTACGTAGTATCCTGAGCTCCATATGAAACATTTTGGTTCAGTTGATTAAAGTGGCAGAATAAGCCATTCCCAAGGATAAATGTCTCCCTCTTGGGACATTTGTATCTCAGATGAAGGCAAATGCAAGTATTTAGATTCCTTGGATTTATTTAACAACACAGTGGTGGATAATTCTCAAGATGGGCAGATTACACAATTTTGTAGACAATGGGATAACATCACAGTAAAAAACTGAATTGACATTTGTTACATTAGTTTTCCTGACACTAAAACTTCAATTAACAGCTTTGACAAGTCAGCACTGAAGTATAGATCTAGACTGTAGATATATTATATTTTGTAAATTGCATCAAGCAAAAACGGGTCCCAAAGAGAGAGTCTTAGAATCAAAAAAATGTTCATAATGGATGAATCCTTTTATAGAACTTACTACTTTTTTAATAATGTGGTATTGAACTGATAGCTATCTTATTGAAACATAAATTATCGGGAAAAGTCAGAACTTGATTCTTTATATAAAGGCATCAGAAAACAAAATATTTTTATAATTCAGAAATGTTTTTAATAGTATTTTGATCAAAATAGATAGACATTTTACCATAGTTAAAGTTCATTAATACAGTAAATTGCTGCACGATGAAAAGGATTAGGATTCAAATAAACTGCATGTATTGAAATGTGAGCCAAATGAATAAAATGCTCCTAGTGAACATCAAAGATCCAGTCATGCAGAAGGTCACATAAGACATCCAGTAAAAAGTCATTCTTTTTCACAGGAAGATACATATGTGAAACCTCTAACTCTTCAGCCAAGAGATTTATCCAGACCAATTGCAAGAAATCAAAGCAACAGTTCTCAATCTGATCCATATGTGCCTTTGGATCAATCAACTGAGAATCAACTTTCTATTAACCACAATTTCTGCAGAAACACGTTTTTTTTGCAAAAGAATGGTTGATGAGTGTATGTGGTGAAATAGAGAGGGGAAGAGAAAAATTAATTTCTATCATTGGTATGTGCTGAACATATTTCTCCTCATCCTATTTGCAGCCTAACTAAAAGACAATGTGCTCATGTGTTTCTATTCACTTTATCCAATGATTTATTATTTGTACTAGCTTGTAGCGTGAACGTAATGAATTCATTACGTGAATTAAAGTTATTTCTTAGAAACTGAATTTGAAATACACTTTGGATAATGTACAGCATAGGTATAATGACTCTGAAGAATTACGTAAGAAGATCAATTTTAATCCATCCCTCAGTATAACACTAGCCATTTCTGAAATAATTTACAGTAATGACATTAGAAATTTAATGAATAAACTATCAAAACATTTTTCAAATTGGGTCTACAGGAAAGAAGAATGCGCATTGACCTAAGATTGAAGTATTGCCATTACAAAACAGATGGATTACCTTGAGGCAATTGAAATTATACTAAAAGATACTCTTGCTTCAGTAAATGAGTTAAACAAAGCTTATGCACATATGGACAATATTTTGCTAAATGTTTTGATGACAGCTAAAATAACTAGTGAAATTTGTAATGTTTTGAATGTCAAGAAATCCAAGATGGGTATTTTCTTTGGTATCCCAAAAATTCCTGAAATATATCAAAATCCATTTTTAGACCTATTGTTTCTATATCTGGTTATAAGACCAAACCACATGCCATGTTCATTCATTTCAAGTTAAAACAATTTAAATATCGCAATAAATCTTTTATTGAGAACTTGTGGAATTTCTTTATAAAGTTGAAGAAAATAATGATTTTACAAGTTGCTGATTTGTTAAAATTGGTATTTAATCTTTATTTACAATAATTCTTATGATGTATCATTAAGCAAACAATGTTGTAGCTAGCACTCAAACAAAAAGCGCTGGAGGTAAGTACTGCATAAACAACATTGAGTATGTTTGTAATGTAGTAGTCAACACTCTATCACAAGTAAGACTCAATCCTGTCAGAACACATATGCTTTAATAAACTTCATGAGCAAATTAACATACTGAAGAGTATGTATCAAAATTCATTCTTATATGTAATCTTCTTTACAGGGAAACAGTAACATCTGTAGTTGCAGTCAATGGAGATTAGTATATTAACACTGAAAAAGGAGACAGGACAGAAAAGATAAATGAAAACAGTGATGGTGGATTTTATACAGATTTTGTGGTGAGGACAGAGAGAAAGCAAAAAGAAATCCAATGGAAGGAAGGAGGGAGTAAATAGGATTCAAGCAAAAAAGAGGGTTGCATCGAGACTGGTTGATAGTAGAAATTTAAAATGACAGAGAAGGGAGGCAGACATATAGCTTGTACTTAGGGTTTAGTGAAGATAAGTGTGGTTAAAGGGGTCTACTTTAGAACAGTGAACGATCAGATGATTGAACGCTGTTAGAGCGAACACTACATGTCAAACCGGCAAAATAGTGAACGGCCGGAACACTGAATTTTTTCCCAGGAAAGAAATTGCTGGGCCAGTCATCCAGGTTGTGCCATTTCCTCCACTGTAGTATGATCTCGAAGTTGGTATATTTAAGTAGGGGGTGGGGGGGCACAGCCTCCCACTTTGTTTAGTGTTTAGTGTTGTTTTTTTTTGTTTGTTTTTTTTGGGAACAGCAATTATTTTTCCCTGGGGGAAAAAAATCACTGTTCTGGTTGTTCGCTGTTTTGGATTTTTTACATTTAGGGGTCGATATAACAACATTCAATCATCTGATTGTTCATTGTTATAATATAGACCCGGTTAAGGGACATGGCTTGAAGTTAGGAAGGAGGAGACTGGGAAATGGGAACTAGGTCTGTGTTGCAGCAGCAGAGAAACATCTGCATTGGGATTCTGATTAGTTGGCCTTCCTTAACAGTTGAATGTATGGCAGCTGAGAATTATAGAAAGTAAAGGATTCCTAACAGACAGACCCATTTAAAGAAGGATCTCTTAATAGTTATGAGTGAGAAGGGAGTTCCTTCTAGCATTAATGAGCTGAGGTAATATGCTCCAAGTGGTACAGGACAGAAAGGAATGTGAGTTTATTTGTGAAAGGGACACAAAAAAATGGAGTTCAGAAATTTGTATAACAGGAAAGTAGCCTTCTCTGTGGCTGCAAGTATATTTGTTGCAGAAAGAAGAAGTCAGTGGTAAGTTTTCTGCCCAGCTAATTTAATAAATTGACAGATTTTGTTAACTATTTTTTTAGAAAATGTGCAGTATACAAGCATCTGGGAGTACAGGGTAGATGGGAGTATTCAAGGAGTAACCTGAACATATTCTTGGTGACTGCATATTGTGATTCTCAAGAAAGATGACTGGAAAAATTGTAGAACAACTTTGGGCATGTGAGTACCTTATGAAACATTATATCATTTTGATCTGTTACGTACTAGGGAAGGGCCTAAATACATGCCCAGATATTAATATTTTCATTTAAACTTATGATTTTTGCCACAGGGATCAGCAAGTTGTAATGGAGTTTTGAATTTATGTCTTTGGGTGGTATTGATAGTCAGTAGCACAAATGTGTTAGAGAATTTGGGGGAGAGAGCAGATAGGTGCAGCTAAGCCAAGATTCACAAAGGCCACTTACAGCAATTTGTGGTATCCTTGAAGGTAGGCATGGAAATGAGCAGAAAATGAGATGGTAATGAGAAATGATGTAAGAGTTCTTATGCTAATTAAGGCTATTTAACACTAACTGCAATCATAGTCAGTTTCCCACTCTTATTGCAGATGCGGTATAAACAGAATACCGTCCAAAAGTAACACAGTTGCAGCTGGTGAAAATGCTGTCTGTTGCAGTAAGCTTTGTTATTCCTGTGTCAGAGATGCTAGTCTTGCCTGGGCCAGAATGGCTGTTACCCAGTGGTGCTCATCCACCAAGAAGGTGGAATATGGGCAAAGGATTACTCATTATAACTTTGATAACCAGGTAATCCTTGTTAGGTTTAGAGTGGACAGGGACAGGACATTATAAGGGTCTTAGTGGTCATGTTTTACCCCATAAGGGCAGTGGAAAAATTCATGGACTTCCTACTCCTGTGGACATCAAAGTATGTATACCCCTCACTATACTTGCTAAGGAGACTTTCCAGAGACAGACTGGGGGCACCTGGGGATCTCACAGGCTTCTGCTTTGATGATTCTGAAGGAGTTTCTGGAGTTACGCTTGGCACATGTGGATCAATACTTGTGTGTCTTGGTGTCACTTCAGGACCAAGCTCAGACTATACATGGCTTTTATGGGGTGGTGCATTTCCCTGAGATACTTGGTGCAATAGATTTCACCCATATTGGAATTAGGGCCCCTCCTGGTCCACAGGATGACTGGTACTGCAATAAGAAGAGTTACCACTCCATCAATTGTCAAGTAGTATGTGATGCATGGGGCTGCAGCATCAATGTCTCTCTCTGTCCAGCATCCTGGCAGTGCACATTATTCCCATATCTGGCACACTGGCTCACTTTAGTGCCTCTTCTTGCATGGTAGGATGCCCAGTGGTCATCTTGTTGGTAAGTGTAAAGTTTTTTTTTTTAAGTACATACTTATTAATGTTAAAGGTCATTGCTGTATATTAATCTGTATGTTATTTTAGTCTTCCCTCACCTTTCTCCCATTTTTTTTCTCTTGTAAGGGGATGATGGATATCCACTGGAGCCATGGCTCATGACTCTGGTGAGAAATCCATGTGGAGCTGCAGAGGATAAATATAACACATCCCTGTCCTAAACCTGTATTATGATTCAGAGCATATTTGGCCTCCTGAAGTGCCATTTTAGGTGCCTGAATGAGTCAGGGGTGACCTTCAGTATAACCCAGCTACTGCATTTAGGATCTTCTCTGCCTGTTGCATTCTGAATAACACGATTATGAGCCATTCTGGTGGTGAAGTGACTCATGCTGTTACTGCAGCTCCCAGTTCTAGTCCCCCTATGACTAATGATGACCAGCTGGGAGCATTACTAAGGGACCCCATGAGGCAGGCTCCTGCATGACATGTGGCTGAACAGGTTAACAGGCAGCATCTAGTCCTGAACTACAGACCAGGACACTCAGATTAGTGTTTCTTAAAAAAAAAAAAAAAAAAAAAAAAAAAACAAGTAAAATATAAATGATACATGCAGTGATATCTGTTGGCTATGCTGTGTGGTACATGGTCTACTGTCACCGTGCATCTGACATTCTGTCTCATCTAAAAAATATTTTTTATTACTAGCTGCTTGCCTGAGTGTTCACTAATTCCTGTGCGGTGATGCTGAAAGGTAGCAAGTCAATAAATAAGTCAACAGCTGCACACGCTGTATTTAATAACTGTTTTTTTTTTTAATTATTAATTTAGTATTCAATAGAAACAGGTACTGTCAGCAGTGAAAAATATAACTTTCATTTTCAATATAGCTGTAAAGAATTATGTTGCACTGCACATCACATATCTTTCTTACTGTCATGTAAAATATTGAGGTCAAAAACTCTCTACATTTGTGCAATGATGACGTATGTATGTACTTTAGGTTCATAGATTAGTACTAAGCTAACTGCCCTTGCGAGCCATTTTAAGCCTAGTCAGTTATCCATTGTGAGACTCAAACCCTGCACTTTGTGCTTGCAAGGCAAACACCTTAACCATTAGGCCACCCTCCCAACCGATATGTACATAGACCTCTCTCCTACCCACAACACAATTGCATGTAATCACAAGAGTATGAAATTGCAACTACAGAATATAATAAAAGTAATAACTGGAAAGACAATAACTTTGCATATGTCCCCGCAACCTCCCACCAACAACAACTAATACACAAGTTTCATTATACAAACATACCTATACAGAAATGTTAGAGCATAGTAATTCCAGATCAAAGGTGTCATACACATCTCCTATTGATAAGTCTGGTGATGGTGCAACAGATCTGGATGGTGTGCTGCCATTAGAACTATAAGGTGAGTTAGTTAGAAGGTGTGATCTACACGAGGAGGGTGATCCTCCTGTCAGTGACCTAACAATGCTTCATTACTGAAACCTCATCCTGGAATGTGAGGTTCTCCTAGGTGTAGACGATCATTGATGTGGCCTTTGAGAAATATGTTGTGATTGCTCACTGTGAGTGCTGACATTACTGTCTTGAGAGCTAGTGTTACTATCATGTGATCTTCCCCCATGTGTCTGAACTGTCTTCTGTCCCCTTTGCCTGGTTAAAGGGAGTCCGGCTTGACTCTGGTATGTCCAGATCAGTGCATGAATGGAGGCTACAACTGATGCCTGGTGTGGGACCATGCTACACATCAGGGAAACCATGGCATTATTCCATTTCTCTGCCAATTTAAAGTACTGCTTGACATCTTCATACATACCCTGTAGGACTCTAACCATTTCTAGCTGGCTGTCTGTTGCACTGGTCTGAGTCCTAACTATGTTGCAGCACATTTCCTGATGTGCTGCCAATGCTTTATGCGTTTCCCAAGGTAGTTCAAATTAATTTTGGTACCTAGCACCTCCTTAAAATGTTGTCTCTGTGGCCAAAGTAGCCTCAGACTGCCTGCCTTCATCTTGACACTGTTCATCTGCCTGTGGAGATGCTGGTGAAGAAGTGCATGTTTTGCTCCTGGTGTGCAAGCATGAGTGAAATCTCAGTCTATGCTTGACTTTGTGATGCACTGTCACTTTCTGTAGAATTACTAACATGTTATGAGGTGAAACAGCCTATCATTACACTAAGAGACTGCCTGCCACTTCTCTCAGGGTGCCTTTTAAATACAACTACATCATCATCATCATCAAATATACCTGTTCTACTGCTGACTTCATTCCTATTTATTTGTACAGTTGAACTGTTTGTTTCTGATGCTGGCTCTGTAAAAGAAATAATTGCAACACATTAATAATACTGAAACAGCATGCAGTATAGCATGCTTACATGGGGGGACATTTACCATGAATTCTGCCTTCATTTTCATTATCTGCTGATGTACAAGGCTGATCTAGTAATGATGAATTGTGTCATGTTTAGTTACAGCGCTGTTTGTCATCATTTAATGTTAACATTTAAAAGGCGTATGCTTTAAACTAGCCTTCAGGAATGGATGAATGCAGTTGTGTCTGCTGACTTTGGTTTGATGGAATAGGTCTATGTAAGATGATCGAGTTTTCAGAAACTTGAAATTCATATGGTCGAGACCATATTGTTGAGTTTCCAAAAATTCGAACATCAAAAAAAAAAAAACTTTTTTTACATTTTTGCAGGGGGGTAAGCCCCCCTGAAAATTATATATACCAACTCCGAGATCACATTACAGTGAGGAAAAGGGTACATTTCCCGATCCTCACTGTACCACAATCTCCATTCAAAAGCCTCGAGTTTTCAAAAACTCAAAATCATATGGTCTCGGCGATATGAAGTTCGAGTTTCTGAAAACTTGATCAACTGATAGGGACCCGATGGAATAGTGTCCACACCACCTCTAATTATTCTAGTTGCACCATTTTCTGTATCATTGTCATCCCCCCGGATGGAAAGAAGGAATTCATAATCTGGTGTTTAGTAAGATTTAAAGGCCCTCCTTCTGTAATGCTCCTGGAAATTGCATTCTGCCTGAGCTTGCTTCTAGCACATTCTACCATATCATTTGCTCTTCTCTTGCACTGTACCAGAGATCTGTTTCTGCCTCCAGCTGCATTGAGTTATCAACTAGTTGGCTCCGTGATTTGCTCCTCTTAGCTTGTCTGGGCCCACCCCTTTATCAAACAGCAGCTTACTGTATGTTCTAAGTGCTGCCATAAGTACACAAATTTCCTAATAACTAAAGTTATCATGTCTATGCCTGGATCCCTTATTTTCCATCTGAACTATATAGAAAAATAAATAAATAAATAAATAATATGGCTATTGTCAGTCACTTGCCACAGTACTGTCCTCATGACATCAGTACTTAAAATGTAATCCAGTGGGCCTGCTATTCCTGCCACCAATGCAACTACAGAAACAATCAAACACAAGTGTGAATTCAAAGAGCACAACTTCATATTTTTCAATACATAAATTCAGTTCTTTCTGCCATTGCAAGGTGCTCCTCCCTCACTGACATTAGCAAAACAACACTTTTACTACACATCTGTATGTCTGTCTTATGCACAGGAAACATTGACTGTTCAATTACAAGGTCTAAACTGATGTATTGTTCAGTTCTTACATTTTCAATGTACAGAAGCACATGTCAAGCAACTTGCAAGCAATTCCCCATAATTAAACAGTTATTCAGTGTAAAAACATAATACAGTTCAAAATGCATTGAAGGTGACCTTTAAAACACAAAGACAGGAACTGTTAATTGCCCTATTAATGAATATTACTTATTTTATAAAGTTTGTCTTACTTTTGGATGTCTGAAGTATCCTAAGAAATTTGATGCCAATCAAGGCTACATATGAATCAATGCAGTGCATCTAAGCCTTGTAGTGTAAAATTAGGCTGATTTATACACTTAGTTTGCAAGATAGGCTAATGTATATGCATGTCTAAGAGTACACCAGCATATTCCTGTTTTTTGCTGATGAATGAGTCTGAGAAGGTGTGGATGTGCTGAGGATGAAACTGCTCAGCACTCTGCAGCAATGCCAAGCTGTTCATGAGCATGTGCTACTTGGGCAAAACTAGCTAATATACAGATGTTGTTGTTGTTGTTGTTGTGTTTTTCGGCTTATCCCGGTTAGGGGTCGCCACAGCGGAATTCCGGTCTGCTAATGTTTGGTAGTGGATTTTTATGTGCCGAGTTACCAGCCCTGATGCACAACCTTCAACGAAGGCACGCCCATTCACGTATGCCTCCACACAGAAGACGCTCTAGCTGAGAATTGAACGGGACAATGTCTTGCTGTGAGGCAACAACACTACTGCAGCACCACTACCGCGGGTAAAACTAGCTAATATACAGATATACTGGTAAAATTCAAAATGGAGTTATCTGAATGTCAGATTGCAATGAATGTAAATGCTAATCCCTGACTATCAAGGTCTTTATGTCACAACCTAACAAGTAATAAATAAACAAAAGTCCTAGAAATACTTCTTTGCATTAACATTGGCATTTCATTCTCCGCTACCTATTAATAAAAAAAGTACAAAAATGAAGATAAGAAAATGACAGGTCACAGCTGAATGCATGAAACCAAATGCAGACATAAGAAAAAAATATAAAAATGTTATGAAGAAATATTACTGGCAGCACCTAATTGATTTAGATAAACTTAAAAATAATCTATTAGTAATTGTAATCTCTGGTAAGTGTTTGCCTTTAAGAAAAAATGGTGTAACAAAACATTTGTGGTTAGACCAAACCTGTCAATGTTATCAATACCTGGTCCAGTGATCATGCTGATGAAAAAGGATTTGGTCAAGGTGATGTCACACCCAACAGATAGTGGTTCTAATCCTGGTTAATGCAGGCCTCACCATACTTTCCTCATTCTGGTTTTGTCTCTTAGAACAGTGACAGCACCTATGAAGGCACAAGGATGCACTCCGGGTTGGTCTGAAAAGGAGACCCTAATCATGCTCTACCTCCTGCATGACTCATACTCAGAGAAGATCCAGGCATGTACACTTACCACTACTTGGAAAAAAATGATATCTAGCAGGAGTTGGGTTACTACCTGTCAACCCTGATAGGTATAACCCATTCCAGTCAGCAGTGCCATCACAGGTATGATGATTTACATAGTGCTGACCAGCTGGCTGAGTGGGATGATCAGGTTTAGGTGAGAAGGCCAGAGGTCTACAATAAGTACAATTTTAAATGCATCTAAAGCTGAAAAATAAATAAATAAATAAATAAATAAATAAAAATATATATATATATATATATATATATATATATATATATATATATATATATATATATATATATATATATATATACGCACGTGCGCAGACACACACACACTAACATATATATATATATATATATATATATATATATATATATATATATATACATAGTATTGGCATATATATAAAATACAATAGGGTAGAAAAAAATTATACAAGTACATGCACTTCAACAGTCAAATATCTTAACCTACAAATATGTGCTTGGAGTAACATTCTGAAATGCATTAAGAAAAAAATACCATTTCATGTAATCAGACGTCCATCCATACATGAAAGAGCGAAAATGCTGCTGTTACCTATTAAGAGGTTACAGTAATAAATAAAAATGTAAGTAAAAATATGAAATTAGTAATCTGTTCAGGTAACTGCAAATGTGTTAGTAATGTTCACATATCAGTAATGCTTACTGCATGTAATACAGTTATAAATAAAACTTGCAGTTACAGATGTGAGGAATTGTGTAGCGTTGCAATGAAAAAGTTGTAAGGGGGGGCATGGCCAAGATGGTGAGCAGTTAACAGGACTGTTTTATAGCTCTGCTTCATTTTAACATCTCTGACAGGATTTTTACTAAAATAAAAACTCAAATACAATGTTTCAAAACTTGATGGCTTTATAAGTGAAGATCTGCTGAAAAATATACTACAAAAAATAACAAGTTTGAAACTCTTTTAATTTATTTTTCCTGTCAAGAAAACTAGAAAGAACTAATTGTCTTAGAATGAGCCACTCTAAGCTGAGTGTACAGGACAGTACTATACAAAAGGCATACAGGCTATACTAAGTAACATCAGTGAATTATCTGTAAAAATAGATAAATTACAAAAGCAAAACAGACAGCTTTAAAGAGGAATGTAAAAACAAGTTGAAATGCTGAGTACATTTCTTTAACAAAAAATCATCACAGATTTCTAGTATAGAAGAGACAATGTGTGATTTTTGATGGAAGAGTACTTGAAAATAAGAATAACAATTTCTTCTGAAATTCCAGGACCAAATAGAAGACTTAGAGACCAGGTCTAGAATGAATAACATCAGGATTGATGGGATTCCTGAAAAAGAAGACAGAAACAGTATGATTCAGTTACTTAATACCAGGCTTCATAAACTTTGAACCTGCCTGAATCTTTCTTCTTTTGCTTGAAAGGCTACATAGATCACTTTCCAACTCATCTTAAAAAAACACCTTTAGCAAGCTCAGTGATAGTAAGATTTTTCTCTCAAGTCAAGATAAGGATTTAGTCTTGAAAGCTGCATGGACAGTTAACATTAAAGAAAATACTATAAAATTTGACAATGATTATTCAACATTAGTTATGTCAAAGGGCAGCCACGATGGTGCAGTGGTTAGCATTGCCGCCTCACAGCAAGAGGTTCTCTGGTTCAATCCTCGGCTGGGGTGCCTTCTGTGCAGAGTCTGCATGTCCTCCCTGCGGTCGTGTGGGTTTCCTCTGGGTGCTCTGGTTTCCTCCCACATCCTAAAGACATGCTGTAGGTGGATTGGACACTCTAAATTGGCCCTAGGTATGAGTGTGGGCATGTGTGTGCCTTCTGTGGAAGGTTGAGCGTCGGACTGGCAATGCGACACTGTAAAACTCCACTGCCAATCATGAGTGGATAGATGATCCACTGTGGTGACCCCTAACTGGGAAAAGCCAAAAGCAGAAGTGATGTCAAAGAGAAAAACATGTGTGCCACTTGCTAAAAGCTTAAAGAAAAACAATATTAAAACACAAATCTTGTTTCCAGCAAAAATAATGATTCACCTTCCAGAAGGAAAGAAGATTTTTAACACCTTAGAAGATGCAATGAACTTTATACAGAAAAATAAAATCCTAGAAAAAAGCAGAAGAAATGGTTTGGAATCTACCAACTTCTTTGAAGTGAATGTGACAAGAGATGGTTGGTTAATAAAAGACAAAAACAGTAAAAACTGAAGGACAAATGAAAATCAATGTATCTCATAGTTATGAGTTCTTATTAATTTAAAGAAGTGCTTGAATACTTATGAACAGGTACTGAATATTACTTTTTACAAGGTAAATCTTTTATGTATTTCTTTCCCCTACTTCAAATGCTTACTACTTCCCTTTTTAAAATGTTGGAGTTTGATTCTTTAGCTATATATGAAATTAAAGCCACTTCTTTTCATATCAAGTTTAAAAAGTTAAACTATTCATTTTATTACAAGTTAATCGTTATTATTATGAAACTTATGTTAGGTGGCACACTTTCTGGTATCTTGGCATAGCTGAGTAATGTACTATTAAATATAATGCAATATACAACAAATGACACTAAAGAGGCATGTTAAGTTATATTCTGGGTTCTTAAAATGGTCCATTAGTGTGCTACTGATAGGATACTTGACATGCAATAACACCCAGGAAAAATATGCTATGTTATAAACAAAATATAAAAATAGAACATTTTACATATATGAAAGTTATTATTTGAATAATTTCAAATAATTAGATTAACATTCACACTTTTATAAATTAAACCTAAATCACACATAACTGTCTTTTTTAATACAAGTTTATATACTATGTCTCCTTTAAAAAAATGATAGTCTGCTTTATATTAAACATCTCATAAAAGTAGTCCTTACTGAATCATTAAATGTTATTTCTTTAAATACAATAGCGTTTTAGTGGTTAACATACTTTGAAATTTTTGGGGGGTTTTTTTTGGTAGTTTGGATTCACTCAGGAACATTTGTTAATTGTGGCTGATAAACTGTTCATTAACAAGCCCTTGTCATGAGGACTAGCTTGAAGCAACTTAATTAGAGTTACAAGCACTATTGTGATGCTGTAGGAGTTGTGAAAATTCTAAGAACTGTCCAGGCTGCTTCTTCCTGTCAAAAAGTAAATAATCATAATATTTTGAAAGCTATGCTAAGATGTCAATAAACACAAGTTAGATAATAAGCAGACCGTCCCGCAGACTCAGTAAACTTCTGTGCAGGAATAGTTTATTCCTGCATGGAAGGGACCATTCCCATGCAGCACAGCAGCGCCCCATGCATATTCATGAAGGTGTGCTGCCATGCTGTAATACAGACACGGTTCTGTGTACGAGTGCAGGGGGTGTGTCTGAGGTCAGTGCTTTCACAATACACATGCCCCCTGCACACCAGAATTGATGTATGGCAATTTAAATAGAGCAAGATTACTTGTTACACCTCCCAACCCATCAGGGTAAGAAATCTGGATAAAGCCATAAGGGAAAATTGTCTCTACAAACCAAGAAAGTTGCTAGAATAACAGGTTTAGCATTAGCATGAATTTTCAGAAGGGTATGAAGTATATAATGCATACCTCTCAACCCGCCAAGTAAGAAATATGGACAAAGCCATAAGGGACAATTGTCCCTACAAACCTAGAAAGTTGATAGAATAACAGGTTTAGCATTAGCATGGATATTCTGAAGGGTACGAAGTAAAAAACACAACAAATAATTTTTTTTTTTTACATGTGCAATAAAGTTAAACTGTAGCTGCGCAGGTGTGCCCATTGCTTAGCTATGCTTAGCCCAGCTGAAACTGCACGGTAAGTTAAATAGCAATAGACATCCAGCATAAGCATTAGTGCAATAGTGTAGCAGTTAGAGTGTACACCTTATATGTAATTGTTAGAAAAATATGTATTAATGTATATGTTTAGTGCTTATTAAGAAATAAGAAAGATATAATGCATTTTATTCTATTAGTGTTATGACAAGAAAAAATGAATTCATATGAAACTGCAAGAAGCTTTGGAAACTGCAGTGTGTTTTTTGCAAGTTGGCCTCTGACCCCAGCAGCTGCTAGCTCAGCAAGAATTAATGTTTATGCTTCTCACAAGTGATTATCTGCTGGGTCAGGAAATTAAATGTGTGAAATAATGAGAACCTTCTGCTCTTTCCTGCTTGAGCAATCGACCTTGTATATGTTGCTAGATAACGCACCAGCTGCAAGGAAGAAGTGATACATGTAACAAAAGAAATGTATTGAGAACTGTATCTGCTATTATGCTCAAATTAGCTCAGAACCTTGAGTGGCAACTTTTGTAAAAGGGTATTATAACTAACCAGGTGGCTAGCAAGGCCACGTTGTTTACCAGAAAAACTTTTTAAGCAAAATGTAGTATCAGCATTTTAGATGAATAGAATATTGTAAGCTAAAGTGATGTAAAAACCCTTGTGACTGACTACGTCAGCCTGGTGGGTTAATACTAGTAAGAAATACTATAAAAGTTGTGTTCTTCCTGTTTCATTCAGACAAAATTCTGTTCTTGTACGTTTTTTGCCTCCTGGTGTACATTAGTAAAGAACCTGAACCTGAACCTCCTGTGTATTGATCTTTTTATTACAGTGTTTTTCATTTAACAGATTGGTCCTTGCGTACCGGAATCCCTCAGACGCTGCGGATCAGAGCATACCGGTGGTCGAAGACTGCATGCAGGAGAAGATACCGAAATGGTTCTTCTTGAGTGAAAAGACTTCCAACTGAATTGTCGTTTAAAGAGGCTGGCCACTTTCTAATCTGTGGCTGAAGAGCGGATTTCCACTTCGAACCATGACTAGTCAATAACTGAGGCTCAGGTAGGGAGAACTTTTTGCCTTTCTTCTGTTTTAGATCAGGGACTAGGTTACAGTAAATGTTGTTTTTTGTCAGATTTATCATACAGATCAGGGACAAGAAAAATTACTGTTTATTTGGTCATATATCAGGGTAACAGAATAAAGTAGGCAGTTATTCTAGATAAACTGTGAAAGGAACTGAAGTTGTGATACCACGTGGTAAAAGGGTTATGTAACATTTATTAACATGGGAAATCAGTGCACTAAAACATTGCGAGATCCGCCACTAATCGAAGACGCAAAATATATGCAACTACAATGTGCAGATAATGGTAGATATTATGCAAAATGGGTAAACAAATATGAATTTGATGTAAATTAGACAAATCTTCGCTTGTTAAATTTCTTAAACAGCTTAAATTTGATACGAAAGGTCAGGCAATAAAACAACGGCAATTAGGCATTCCTCAGGCACACAGGTGGATTGAGGAAGCAAACCGTAGGGAACAAAAGAGTAATAATTCAAAGGCATTGTTTTTAGACAAAGAAGATAATAATATAGTAGTAGCAATGGTACCTCTGCCCCCACCACCCCTTTTTCAGGATATGAAGTGGGTGGACAAGCTGGTCCACCTCCACGGTATCCTGATGTATCAGTGAAACCGAAATTGTTTGTTAGAGATCCCATTGAAACTAGGTCCTGAACACGTAAAACACAGGGGGACATAGAATCATATCAAATGGAGAGAAATTTACAAGCTGAGAGTGAGGAAGAAATATGTCCACTTATAGAGGTACCAAATCCTCAGGCAGGACAGGTTGGACAGGACCCAACCCTCTTGGTATATAGGCCGTGGACACCGGAGGATATCCGGAAGGCTACTGAGGGGATTCCCCATCCAAAAGTTAATTTTACAAAATTCCTAGAAGATTTACAAGGCATGAGGTTAAGTTACCACTTAAATGGGGAAGAAGTAGAAAAAGTAGTTAGACAAATTGTAGGTCCAGATTGGCACATGATTAGTGGCACCTGGAATCCTCGTAATGCAGAATTTAAGCCACTCCCACATAGTGACACAGAACTTGACAACAGAGTAAAAGGCCTTACAGACCGAATCTCTGAGAAATGGAAACCTAGAGCAGACTGGACTTGTATTAATCAATGCATACAGCAAGAAAATGAAACAGTAGATGGGTACTATGCCAGATTATTAGAGTGCTTTAACAATCATAGTGGCATGACAGTTCCCGAAAATCAAATGAATGATTCCCCATATGAACAACAATTGAAAAATGCATTTTTAAAAGGTTGCATTGCACCTATTAGTAGCTTCATTACGAAACATACGATAGATCATCGAACAAGTAGGTTACAAGCCTTACTTGAATATGCTAGACATGCTGAAAGACATTTTAATAGCAAAAAGAAAAAGAAAGCGCAAGTCTTCACTGCTGAAGACGGAACTGAAGTTTATGTATTACAGTTTGGTAAAAAGGGTAAGAAAAATGCACAGGGAAATAAACAGTCTGACAAACGGTCAGAGGACTTTGAAGAAAGGAAAAAGAGAGTTGAATTCTTTACGTGCGGGAAGAAAGGACATGTAGCAAGGGATTGTAAACAGAATAAGAAGGTAACCACAGAGGATAAGGGAGATGAGGACTGACTATATGATGGTGAAGATACACCATATGAGAGTCAGAAATCATCGAGAGCAGACAATAAAGAAAGAACAAATGTAAATGTGATAGAAGAAGTAGAGGAAGTGCAAGTAGACATGGAGGATGAAGAAAATGAGATTTTAGATTTAGCATTATTGAGCCTAGAGCTCTACCTATCAGACACAAAACCGGAAGATACATTTCTGGTGGAGGGGAAGGAAGTTAAATTCCTGTGTGATTCAGGAGCGTCATGGACTCTGATACACCCCTCCAAGTTACTGGAACATTCAGAATCACCTGATTATATATTAGTGAAAGCTGCAAATGGACAGCTATACCGGGAACCACTTTCCCATGATATAGCAATAACTGACCCTGTTTCAGGGATGACTCAAAGGAGTAAAATTGTTGTTTCTGCAAAATGTCCAGTGAACCTATTATGTAGGGACCTTATGCAGATATTTGGCATAGCAGTAGTTCCGACTATGCAGTGTTTGGAGGCACAGCAACAAATGGATACTTTTGTGGTGTGATCGGAGGGTGAGACTTTTTACTGGTACAGCCAGGACTTAGTTACGACTGGTCCAGGGGCAGTGACTGAGGAACTGATGAACGTAGCCATCAGTAAATCCCCCTCCCTTGACACTGACAGACAACATTTGTTGCATTGCACTCTGTATTACTGTAGCACACCAGGACCTGATAGGGAATATGAGCAAGAATTGTTCAGAAATTGTGCAAACAAATTAGTGTTATGTAATCTGTACTGGGATACTGAGGGAAACAGTGTTGTTAGCTGTTCATTACCTCAAGAATTCCTTGCACTATACAAATCTAATCGATTACCACATGTCAGTTTGACTAAGAACAAAATGCAAAATGGGCAGACCTAGGAGAAAAGGTAACAAGATGGGAAAAGCAAACTGAATTAGAATTATCAGAACAGGGAATACAGAAACAGAGACTGAATTGGTTAACACAAGCACATCCAGCTGTACACTTGCAGTCTAGTGAGGACAGCTGATTGGCATTTTTATTAGAAGAAGAAGAAAAAGCCTTATGTGACATACCAGACATTCTTTGGTCAACAGGCAAGTCAGATGTAGGACTTATTCGAACAGCAGGACCAGTTATTATTACGCCAAAGTCAGCATTCAGACCACAGAAGATACAATATCCTTTAAGAAAGGATGCAGAGATAGGAATCAAACCTATAATAGCAGCATTACTTAAAGAAGGTACTGGTAGAATCTCCTGATTCACCATGTAATACACCCCTATTTCCTGTTAAAAAGGCAAATGGGGAATGGCGTATGGTTCAGGACTTGCAAGCTGTAAATAATGCAGTAATACCTAGAGCACCTACGGTGCCAGATCCACACACTTTGTTAAATGATTTGAAACCTCACCAGAAATATTTCTCTGTGGTAGATATCAGCAATGCTTTTTTTCAATACCTATACATCCTGATAGCCAATATTGGTTTGCATTTACATTTCAGGGAAAAAGGTATACCTATACTCGACTACCACAGGGATATTGTGAGAGTCCAACAATATTCACACAAGAAATGGCTAGTAATTTGGCGGGATTCACCCCACCGGGGGGTAGTCAAATTCTGCTTTATGTAGACGATATCTTGCTAGCAGCCCCCACCCAGCAGCAATGCAGGGAGGATACCATAGCACTGTTACAATTCTTAGCAACACAGGGACACAAAGTAAACAGAAACAAACTACAGCTTTGGAGAAAACAAGTTAGATACCTAGGATATGTAACATCCAAAGAAGGTAGAATACTAGATGAGGATAGAAAGACAGCGATTTTACAAGCACCCAAACCAGCGACCAAGAAGGAAATGATGTCCTTCCTGGGAGCAACTACCTTCTGCCGGAGTTGGATACCAAACTATGCTTTGGAATCTGCTCCACTGACCGACCTAATATACAAAAAACTGATGGCAGCACAAGATTTATTACAATGGACACCTGAAGCAGAAATGGCTTTCTGCAGGTTGAAGCAATTAATAGCTTCTTCATTAGTCCTAGGACTACCAAACTATCATAAGCGTTTCTTTCCAACTGTAGACTGTAAGCAGGGATATATGACATCAGTATTGACACAACAACATGGGGATAAGCAACGCCCCATAGCTTACTATTCATCACAGTTAGACCCAGTGGTGCGATCCTTGCCCCACTGTGTACAAGCAGTAGTCGCAGCTGCAATGGCAGTACAGGCTTTGGCCTCAGTGGTGTTATTCCACCCTCTCACATTGAGAGTGCCTCATGCAGTTGCGATAATTTTACTACAAGAAAAGGTAGCATATCTTTCTCCTGCTAGACACCTTTCCTGTATGACTATACTGTTGAGCCAACCTCATATGACAATTGAACGATGCACGACATTAAATCCATCAACTTTGCTCCCAACTCCTGTGGATGGCACACCACACAGTTGCCTGCAGGAAATTGAGCAGAAAACATTACCCAGACAAGATCTCACGGATATTCCCTTGGATAAGGCTGAGGTGACATATTACATGGATGGCTCTTGCAGAAGGGGCCCTACAGGGAAAAATCTAGTGGGGTATGCAATAGTCACAGACACTGAAACCTTAGAAGCCCAATCCTTATCACATAACTTGTCTGCACAAGCAGCAGAATTAATTGCCTTAACACGAGCTTGTACCTTAGCAAAAGACAAATGTGTAAACATATATACTGACAGTCAGTATGCGTTTTCTACTGTACATGTTTTTTGCGCAGCAGTGGAAAAATAGAGGGATCATAACATCTAGTGGTAAACCAATTAATCATGCGCAACTTATTTTAGACTTGTTAGAATCTATTCAATTACCTACTAAAGTAGCTATTTGCAAATACGTAGCTCATACGAAACAGCAGGACAGAATTTCAAAAGGAAATGCAAGAGCTGATGCAGCTGCAAAACAAGCAGCTTCAGACTCAGAAACTTTACTTTTAGACGAGGAATTACAACCATCTGAAATTTTTGATTTAGAAATGTTAAAAACGATGCAGATGCTTACTACAAAAGCAGAGAAACAAAAATGGGAAAAACGAGGAGCAATCCTTGAAAATGGGCTGTACATCTCCAAAGAAAAAAACAATTTTGCCGTCTAATTTGTTTAGATATGCAGCTTTGTTGAGCCATGGGTAGTGGCATGTCTCAACAGGGGCAATGGTACAGTTAGTAAACCGAATATTCCAAACATACGGATTCACAAACTACACAAAAAAATTTTGTGCGGCATGTCATACTTGTAATAAACATCATGCACAAGGGGCATTAAAATCTAAACAAGGAAGTTTTCCTACACCGCCATATCTGTTCCATACTATTTGTATGGACTTTATAGAATTGAACAAATGTGATAACAAAAAGTACTGCCTTGTCATTGTAGATATGTTTTCCAAATGGGTGGAAGCCTTTCCAACTAAAAACCCGGATGCAACAACAGTGGCAAAAGCTCTCATAAAGGAGATTATTCCTAGATTTGGCATACCGGAAAGAATTTATATTGACAATGATATACATTTTGTGAATCAAACCATACAACAGTTGGGACGATTCTTTGGGATTTCCCTGAAGAACAATTGTGCTTATCACCCTCAGTCTGCAGGACTGGTGGAGAGGCACAATGGAGTCCTTAAGAACAAACTTAGAAAGTTAGTCAGTGAAACACAGAAGAACTGGGTGCACTGTCTGCCTCTGGCGCTGCTGAGTATGTGAACAGTACCAAATGCAAAGGGTTTAAATCCTTTTGAAATGGTGTTTGGGAGAGCATATTATGTACCTCAGTGGAAAGCTCTCATGCCTGCGGACCAGGAGGCTGATAGTTCACTAGCTAGTTATATGAGGAAACTGTTAACAAATAAATCTCTTTTGCAGTTTAACTCTTTTTCAGATAAAGAACAGACCAGACCATTGGAAGCGATTCTAGCCCCAGGCTCCTGGGTCTGGGTGAAGGTAACAAAGAGGAAGAATTGGGCAAGCCCAAAGTAGAAAGGACCGTATTATGTGCTGTTGGCCATGCCTACTGCGGTCAGAATAGCCGAGAGGACTTCTTGGATTCATTTAACGCATTGTAAACCGGTAAAGAACTTTCAACTTGATAAAAACATTGTAACTGTTACGCAACAAGAACAAAATGGCCAAAGATAGAAATTCAGACCAACCTCAAAAATGTTGCATAATCATATTATTGAGCGTACACTTGTTGACTGTACTTTTGACAATTTTCTTTTTGTTGTGGTTTTTCATTTCTCAACCACACAAGTAAAACTGGATAAACGTGATGAAACATCCATAGACTGGCATCCAAACTTTAACACATACCTAGCAATTAAATGTGTATATGCTGAGACTATGAACATTTCAAACTGCTGGGTTTGTACAGCTATACCAACAGCATATGGAGGACTACTAATGTCCGCTGTTCCTTTAGGGATCAATGAGACTTGGGAAAATTTACTTTTTGACACAGGAACTGTGAGATCACAGGATAAAATAGCATTGTATTTACCTGTTACACAAAAGGATTGTGTTTTTTTAAAAATGATACTCTCCAGGTGGGTTGGAGTAACTGTAACATAACAATATCTTATAAATGTTATATTAAGACTAAAACTGGGGGTACCGTTTGCAATACTAACTATGATTCATATTTGAACTCAATGAAAACGACATTGAATGAAGTACAAAGAAATCCTGTTTTGATTAAACAATTGTCAATCATAGATAAGAAAATGTTTCATGCAGGGCTAGTGCGTATTAGCACTAAAGTTGAAAACTGTTATTTTGTGTGTGGGAAAAAGGCATACAAATGGCTACCTGAGAATTGGTCCGGCAGTTGTTTTTTGGGCTACCTGGTTCCGGCCATACGACACACTGCGGAATTACCTCTGGGTAAAATACGGAACGTGAGAGATATTTCCAAGAAAACCAAAGATCCAATCGAGAAACCTGTGAATCCAGTAGGGCGAGTTGAAGCAGGTTGGAAAGACCATAATTCCATGAAGGACAAAGACAAATTGACTCATATGGACTTGAGTGACAGTGTTATATCTTGGGCAGGTATACTCCCAGCGTATGGTGCAGTCAAATCGATTTGGGAGCTGAGAAAACTGTTGAAACTTCTCAAAGTAATGAGTAATGCAACTTTTTCTGCTCTTGAATTAGTGACTGATGAACTGAATGCCATGAGAACTGTTGTGTTGCAAAATCGGATGGCTCTTGACTTCACCCTAGCGGCGAAAGGTGGTACATGCATGCTTATCAAAGAAGAATGCTGTGTATATATTCCAGATAATAAGCATGAAATTAATAACCATCTGGAGGTGATTCAGCAGGTGTCGGCCATGAACAAACCAGGCCCAAACCCTCGGACGGATTTTTTCCAGAATCTGTTTGGGGGGTGGGGTTCCATCCTAATGAATATTCTGATTGCCATTTGTGTGGGTTTACTCCTATTAGGAGCATGTGTTTGCTGTGGAATCCCCTGCATGAAAAGATTAATTAAAGATTTTATAGATATGTCTGTCTCTGAAACCTTGTATCAAGACATTGAACTTGAGGAATTGGTTCCAAATGAAATTCTCCTTGAAGTCTAAACTGAATGACTCTCTTAACTGCAAATCCTAAGTGGAAGAGGTTAGGAGAAGAAATAAGACTGTTTTCACTTCTGAGAATAGAATAAAAAGTATTAACAAGGAAAATGTTAGAAAAATATGTATTAATGTATATGTTTAGTGCTTATTAAGAAATAAGAAAGATATAATGCATTTTATTCTATTAATGTTATGACAAGAAAAATGAATTCATATGAAACTGCAAGAAGCTTTGGAAACTGCAGTGTGTTTTTTGCAAGTTGGCCTCTGACCCCAGCAGCTGCTAGCTCAGCAAGAATTAATGTTTATGCTTCTCACAAGTGATTATCTGCTGGGTCAGGAAATTAAATGTGTGAAATAATGAGAATCTTCTGCTCTTTTCTGCTTGAGCAATCGACCTTGTATATGTTGCTAGATAACGCACCAGCTGCAAGGAAGAAGTGAGACATGTAACAAAAGAAATGTATTAAGAACTGTATCTGCTATTATGCTCGAATTAGCTCAGAACCTTGAGTGGCAACTTTTGTAAAAGGGTATTATAACTAACCAGGTGGCTAGCAAGGCCACGTTGTTTACCAGAAAAACTTTTTTAAGTAAAATGTAGTATCAGCATTTTAGATGAATAGAATATTGTAAGCTAAAGTGATGTAAAAACCCTTGAGACTGACTATGTCAGCCTGGTGGGTTAATACTAGCAAGAAATATTATAAAAGTTGTGTTCTTCCTGTTTCATTCAGACAAAATTCTGTACTTGTACGTTTTTTGCCTCCTGGTGTACACTAGTAAAGAACCTGAACCTGAACCTCCTGGGTATTGATTTTTTTATTACAGTGTTTTTCATTTAACAGTAATCATTCATGGTTTGAGCCTCACCAAAGCCAT